>NC_070583.1:38705994-38758494 GCF_027409825.1 Scomber japonicus | reverse complement strand
CCTTGCTCCTTTCCTTCCTTCTATCCTTCCTCCTTTCCTTTCCTTCCCTCTTCCTCCCTTCCTTGCTCCTTTCCTTCTTTCCTTCCTCCCTTGACTCAAGGACAACAGGAGGGTTAATAATAATAGTGTTTCACATTAAAAGAAACTTAATAAAGTATAAATAATAAATAAAACCTTTAATTTGTAATAATAAGAATGAAACCTTTATTTTGTAGTAATAAGAATGAAACCTTTTATTTTGTAGTAATAAGAATAAAACCTTTATTTTGTAGTAATCAATAATCAATGGCTCTGATTGTTTCTGGTGATTTTACAGACTCTTAACTTCTCTGATCAGGTCTGATGGACTTTTATTAATCAGCATGTTGACGTCACGTTTCCCTCCGTAACCTCTGCAGCATGAACACGCCTGTCGTCATGACAACGCCCATCCCCCCCCCCCCCCCCCCCCCCCCCCTTTCTGCTGCTGCTGCTGCTGCTGATCTTTATTCACTGACTTCAGGATTAATACAGAAAGTTAAAGCTCGTGCAGATATTTAACATCTGGAGGACGGAAGGAGGGCGGAAAGGAGGAAGGAAAGGAAGGAGGGAATGAACGAAGGACAGAAGGAAGGAAAGAAGGGAGGAAGGAAAGAAGAAGGGAGGAAAGAAGGAAGGAGGCAAGGACAGAATGAAGGGAGGAAGGAAAGCAAAGAAGGAAGGATGGAAAGGAAAGAAGGACAGAAGGAAGGGAGGAAGGAAAGTAAAGAAGGAAGGAGGGAAGGACAGAAGGAAGGAAGGAAAGAAGAAGGGAGGAGGGAAAGAAAGGAAGGGAGGAAGGAAGGAAGGAAAGCAAAGCAAAGAGGGAATGACACAAGGAAGGAAAGCAAAGAAGGAAGGAAGGACAGAAGAAAGGAAAGAAAGAAGGAACAGTCAAAACAGACCCCGGAGGAAACAGTAAGGAAAGGAAGGAAGGACAGAAGGAAAGAAAGGGAGGAAGGAAAGGATGAAGGAACAGTCTAAACAGACCCTGGAGGACGACAGGAAGGTTGAAGCATAAATAACTAAAAAGATATATACGATGGTATGGTAGGAGGGAAGGAAGGAGGGAAGGAAAGGAGGGAGGGAGGAAGGAGGGAAGGAAAGAAGGAGGCAAGGAAAGGAACGAGGGAAGGGAGGACAGAAGGAAGGAAAGGAGGGAGGGAGGGAGGAAGGAAAGGAAAAAGGGAAGGACGGAAGGAAGGGAGGGAGGGAGAGAGGGAGGAAGGAAAGGAAGGAGGGAATGAATGAAAGACAGAGGGAAGGAAGGAAAGGAGGGAGGGAGGGAGGAAAGGACAGAAGGAAAGGAAGGGAAGAAGGAAGGATATATAATGATATATATGATGGTATTGTAGGAGGGAATGAAGGAAGGAAGGAAGGAATGAATGAAGGACAGAAGGAAGGAGGGAGGAAAGGAAGGACAGACGGAAGGAATGAATGAAGGACAGAAGGAAGGAGGGAGGAAAGAAGAAGGAAAGAGGGAAGGAAGGAAGGAAGGGAGGAAGGAAGAAAGGACAGAAGCAAGGAAGGAAAGGAGGAAGGAAGGAAGGAAGGAAAGGAGGGAAGGAAGGAAGGATATATCAGTATCAATGTAAATGTTTGCTGCATGTTTCTTTCTAATTAACACAAGAAGTATAAAAACTGACTCTTTCTTCTTTCTCTCTTCCTCTTCTCTACTTCCTTTGGTTTGTTCTTTTCTTCACTTCCTCTTCCTCTTCCTCTTCCTAATCATCGTGTGTGTGTGTTTGATGTGTGTGTGTGTGTGTCAGTGTGTGCGTGTGTTTGAGATCGACACCAACACAAACACGATAAAGAGACGGCCGGGTTCACACAGACAGGTGACAGAGAGAGAGCCACGTCGTAACTCCTTCAGGCTTTAACAGGAAGGAAGGAAGGAAGGAAGGGAAGAAGGGAGGAAGGAAGGAAGGAAAGGAGGGAGGGAAGGAAGGTAGGAGGGAGGGAAGGAAGCAAGGAGGAAAGGAGGGAGAGAGCGACGTCATCACCTCGCTTCACTGTTTAACTCCTTCAGGCTTTAACAGGAAGGAAGAAGGGAGGGAGGGAGGAAGGAAGGAGGGAGGGAAGGAAGAAAGGAGGGAAGGAGGGAGGAAGAAAGGAAGGAAAGGACGGAGGAGGTAAGGAAGGAAGAAAAGGAGGAAGGAAGGAGGGAGGAAGGAAGGAAGGAAGAAAAGGAGAGAGGGAGGAAGAAAAGGAAGGAGGGAGGAAGGAAGAAAAGGAGGGAGGAAGGAAGGAAGAAAAGGAGGGAGCGAAGGAAGGGAGGGAGGCAGGGAGAGAAGGAAGGAAAGGAGGGAGGAAGGAAGGAAAGGAGGAAGGAAGGAGGAGGGAGGGAAGGAAGGAGGGAGGAAGGAAGGAAGGAGGAGGGAGGGAAGGAAGGGAGAGAGTGACGTCATCACCACGCTTCACTGTTTAACTCCTTCAGGCTTTAAAAGGAAGGAAGGAAGGAGGGAGGGAAGAAGGGAGGGAGGAGGGAGGGAAGGAAAGGAGGGAGGAAAGAAGGACAGAAGGGAGGTAGGGAGGAAGAAAGGAAGGAGGGAGGGAGGAAGGAGGGAGGGAAGAAGGGAGGGAGGAAGGAGGGAGGGAAGGAAGGGAGAGAGTGACGTTATCACCACGCTTCACTGTTTAACTCCTTCAGGCTTTAACAGGAAGGAAAGGAGGGAGGGAGGAAGGTAGGAGGGAAAGGAGGGAGGGAGGAAGGTAGGAGGGAAAGGAGGGAGGGAGGAAGTAGGGAAGGCAGAAAGAAAGGAAGGAAAGGAGGGAGGAGGGAATGAAGAAAAGGAGGGAGGAAGGGAGGGAAGGAAGAAAGGAAGGAAAGGAGGGAGGAGGGAGGGAAGAAAAGGAAGGAGGGAGGAAGGAAGGTAGGAGGGAAAGGAGGGAGGGAAGATAGGAGGGAGGAAGGGAGAGAGCGACGTCATCACCACGCTTCACTGTTTAACTCCTTCAGGCTTTAACAGGAAGGAAAGGAGGGAGGGAGGGAAGGAAGGAAGAAAGGAAGGAAAGGAGGGAGGGAGGAAGGTAGGAGGGAAAGGAGGGAGGGAGGAAGGAAAGAAGAAAAGGAGGAAGGAGGAAGGCAGAAAGAAAGGAGGGAGGAGGGAAGGAAGAAAGGAAGGAAGGAGGGAGGGAGGAAGAAAGAAAAGGACTTTTTAAATAACTTTTAAATCAGACATTTAAGAAGTTTCTGAAAGTTTGATTCATTCGTCGCTTTTTAATTCAGTTTTAATTTTTATTTCTATTTTCTGTTTTTGTCTTTTTCTTTTCTCGCCTTGTTCTCCTTCTTCTTCTTCCTCTTCTTCTTCTTCTTCTCCTGTCAGTCTGTGACGTCCGTGTCTGTAGACGGCTGTCGCTCTGTCTCCTCTGACAGCGCCTCCTCCTGTCTGCTGCAGGTACTGCACCCTGCTGCTTCCTGTCTCTCTGCATGCTTACTGAGTTTAGTCTGAACATGACTCCTCATGCTCCTTCATTAACACTCCTGGTGTCCTCAAGTCAAGGGAGGGAGGGGAGGGAAGGAGGGAGGGAGGGAAGGAGGGAGGGAAGGAGGGAGGGAGAGAGGAAAGGAGGAAGGTGATAGAAACATGACTCTATGTTCCTTCATTAACACTCCTGTTGTCCTCGAGTCAAGGGAGGAAAAGAGGGAGGGAGGGAGGGAGGAAGGAGGGAAGGAAGGAAGGAAGGAAGGAAGGTAGGTAGGTAGGAGGGAAGGAAAGAAGAAGGTGATAGAAACATGACTCTTTATGTTCCTTCATTAACACTCCTGTTGTCCTCGAGTCAAGGGAGGAAAAGAGGGAGGGAGGGAGGGAAAGGAGGAAAGGAGGGAAGGAAAAGAGGGAGGGAGGGAGGGAGGAAGGAAGATAGGAGGGGAAGGAGGAAAGGGAGGGAGGAAGAAGGAAAGGAAGGAAGGAAGGAAAGGAGGGAGGGAGGTAGGAAGGAAAGAAGAAGGGAGGGAAGGAAAGGAGGGAATGAACGAAGGACAGAAGGAAGGAAAGAAGGGAGGAAATAAAGGAGGAAGGGAGGAAAGGAAGGAGGGAATAAACGGAGAAAGGAAAGGACAGAAGGAAGGAAGGAAAGGAAGGAACAGTGTAACCAGAGCCAGGAAGAAACAGGAAGTCTGAAGCATAAATAACTAACTGCTGTATTAATAACAGGAAGTAACTGTGTGTGATGTTCTGTGTCTGCAGGGAGAGGACCGAGCCGCTCTGTCTCCTACAGGTAACACCCATCCCTCCATCCATCCATCTATCCATCTATCCATCAATCAATCCATCAATCTATCCAATCCCTCCATCTATCCCTCCATCCCTCCATCCATCCATCATTCATTCAATCATTCCATCAATCCATCCATCATTCAATCAATCCATCCACCCATCCATCCATCAATCAATCCATCAATCAATCCATCAATCTATCCAATCCCTCCATCTATCCCTCCATCCCTCCATCCATCCATCATTCCATCAATCCATCAATCAATCATTCAATCCATCCATCCCTCCATCATTCATTCAATCATTCCATCCATCAATCCATTATCATCCATCCATCCATCATTCCATTATTCCATCAATCCATCCATCCATCATTCCATCCATCCATCAATCAATCCATCAATCCATCCATCCATCATTCCATCCATCCATCATCCACCCATCCATCCATCCATCCATCATCTACCCATCCATCCATCCACCCATCCACCCACCCATCCACCCATCCATCCACCCATCCACCCATCCATCCATCCACCCACCCACCCACCCATCCATCCATCCATCCATCCATCCACCCACCCACCCACCCACCCATCCATCCATCCATCCATCCCTCCATCTATCCATCCCTCCATCCGTCCATCAATCAGTCCATCCATCAGTCAATCCATCTATCCATCCATTATCATCCATCCATCCATCCATCCATCCATCCATCAATCATTCCATCCATCCACCCACCCACCCATCCATCCATCCATCCATCCATCATAAGCTTTATCACAAAGGAAGGTTTTAAGCCTGCTCTAGCTCACAGTCTTTAATCTTTATCCGTCTGTTCGACTCGCTTTGACCACGCCTCCTGCTTCTCCTCCAGCCAATCAGTCGCCTTCGTACCCCGGCTCTGGGGGCGTGGCCTCCTGTCGGACCGCCAGCGTGAGGCCGGAGAGCTTCCTGTATCGCCTCGGCCAGAAGGAGGAGAAGAGGAGAGGTGAGCCAATCAGAGGAGGTTTTAGCTTTGTCACCTCAGTCACCTGTACCCGTACCTGTCGGCTGATCGGCCAATCAGATCTGAGCCTGCCGCCCTGACTTCCTGTCTGTCCTGCAGGTGACGCTGCAGCTGCTCCTCAGAACCAGGAAGAGACTCCTGCTGCTCCGCCTCTGATGGGAGAAGACGCACAGCTGGTGGAGCAGCTCAGAAAGGTTTGTACCTGTTCACACCTCTTCACACCTCTTCACACCTGGTCACACCTGTTCACACCTGTCCACATCTGTTCTCACCTGTCCACATCTGTTCTCACCTGTTCATTCTGTCCACACCTGTTCAAACCACAGACTGTACAAAAGAAACAGACGTAACATCCGTGACGTCACCCATTGGTTTGTGGACTGCTGCTCGGAAGCCAATAGTTTCTAATCTAGGCAGCACCATCTTGAAAATGTCAGGTGCATGCTGGGAAATATAAAAACACGGATTCTACTTATATGGGCATGAGGCGGAGTCATGGGTGGAGCGGGGAGGTTGCTATGGTTACGAGGGCTGGATCTCGAGGACATTGGTCAATCAACCTGTCAATCAGGACGTAGCCACGCCCTAATGCATACCCTGCTTTATCGTCACATATAAAATCAGGGAGGCCAAAATGTCCCAAATGAACATCATACTGCATTGAAGAAGGCTTTAAACTAGCGATTGAGACCATAAACACATTTTGAAAACGTTTACTGAGGTTAGAAATCAAGTGAGAAGTTGGTGAATTCTCCATTGACTTGTATAGAGACGGTCGCCCCCTGGTGGCCTTTTGATAGAATGCAGCTCTAAGTTACTTCCTGGTTGGACCGGACCTCCCCGCCTGGTTCACATCTGTTCACACCTGTTCATTCTGTCTCACCTGACTGATGACATCACATCTGTCTTTTGTCCAGAACATCGAGGCTCGCCTGAAGGTGTCGTTGCCTAGCGACCTGGGAGCAGCGCTGACAGACGGCGTGGTACTGTGTCACCTGGCCAATCACGTGCGACCACGCTCCGTCCCCAGCATCCACGTCCCCTCCCCCGCAGTGGTGAGCGCAGCCAATGGGAGCTCTGCACAGAACCTTTTAACCAATGAGAACGCTGCTGTGTGTTTGTGTCTGATCACATGACCTCCGTCTGTTTCCCGCAGCCTAAACTCACCATGGCCAAATGTCGACGGAACGTGGAGAACTTCCTGGAGGCGTGTCGCAGGATCGGCGTCCCACAGGTAACACACATAGAGACACACACACACATAGAGAGACACACACACACACACACACACACATACACACACACATAGAGACACACACACACACACAGTCATCAAATTTCAGAATGAAAGACGTTTGTGGTGTTTTTACAAGCTATTAAATGTTAAGTTTGACCTGAACGATATAAAAGGGTTAAACCAAAAGACACTATCTGTAGTTTTTCCCTGTAATTCATGATTCAGGATTATAACTGATTTACATTTTAAATATAATCTTAACTTAATATTAAACTGTGTGTGGTTACGTTGGCTGGTGGAAAGGAGGGAGGGAGGGAGGGAGGAATGAAGGAAGGAGGGAAGGAAGGAAGGCATGAAGGGGAAAACTGACTGCTGCATTTAATCTGATATTTGACTCCGTTATACTCCGGGATGGATGGACGGACGCTGTCTGTATTTAAAAACTGCTGAAGGAAGAAAACACAAAGAGAGGACAGTGACATCACCGTGATGTCACAGTGAGGTCAACGTGATGTCACTGTGAGGTCACCGTGATGTCACAGTGAGGTCACCGTGATGTCACAGTGAGGTCACCGTGAGGTTAAATTAAAAAGCTTTTCCAAAAACATCAGAGACTCATTGATATTGAGGTTTAATGCTTAGTAAAGCCTGTCAGTCTGTGACATCACCGTGACATCACCGTGACATCACTGTCCACTCGGCGTCTTTTCTTCCTCTGATGAAAACGAGACGAATCTTCTCCTCAACTAACAACTCTCTTTCTTCTCTTTCATCTTCACACCTTTCATTAACCCTTTTTTATTCTGTCCATTTCACTCCTTTGTCTTCTCGCTTTTATTCTTCACCATGTCATCGCCATGCACCCCCCCCACCCCCCACCCCCCCCCCATCCTCACACAGGACCGTCTGTGTTCAGTGGGGGAGGTCCTGGATGGGAGAGGGGGCGGGGTTTATATGACGATGGGCATGTTGCTCTCCTTGGCTCCGCCCCCGACCGGCCCCTCCCCTCAGGTCCAGCTGGCGGGCTTCGCTCTCTTCTACCTGTCCGTCATGTTGGCGCTCTGTGCCATTTACGTCCACCTGGCGCCGCACGTCTGAACCCGAACACGTTTCATCCGTAGAGCACCAAAATATCTCAGTAGTGACTCAGATAAGATTCACAGCACAATATTTAAAGGAACAGTTCACCATTTTGTGGTTATCCCAGTTTATCATAAAGACTGGATACAGGAGGAAACAGCTAGTCTGCTGGTGGTCCCCCAGACACCGCATACTCCAGGTGGTCACCCAGACACCACATACTCCAGGTGGTCCCCTAGACACCACATACTCCCAGGTGATCCCCCAGTCACCACATACTCCAGGTGGTCCCCCAGACACCACATACTCCAGGTGGTCCCCCAGACACCGCATACTCCAGGTGGTCACCCAGACACCACATACTCCAGGTGGTCACCCAGACACCACATACTCCAGGTGGTCCCCCAGACACCGCATACTCCAGGTGGTCCCCCAGACACCGCATACTCCAGGTGGTCCCCCAGACACCACATACTCCAGGTGGTCCCCCAGACACCACATACTCCAGGTGGTCCCCCAGACACCACATACTCCAGGTGGTCCCCCAGACACCACATACTCCAGGTGGTCCCTCAGACACCACATACTCCAGGTGGTCACCCAGACACCACATACTCCAGGTGGTCCCCCAGACACCACATACTCCAGGTGGTCCCCCAGACACCACATACTCCAGGTGGTCACCCAGACACCACATACTCCAGGTGGTCCCTCAGACACCACATACTCCAGGTGGTCCCCCAGACACCACATACTCCAGGTGGTCACGCAGACACCACATACTCCATGTGGTCCCCCAGACACCACATACTCCAGGTGGTCCCCCAGACACCACATACTCCAGGTGGTCCCCCAGACACCACATACTCCAGGTGGTCACCCAGTCACCATATACTCCGGGTGGTCCCCCAGACACCACATACTCCAGGTGGTCCCCCAGACACCACATACTCCGGGTGGTCACCCAGACACCACATACTCCAGGTGGTCCCCCAGACACCACATACTGCAGGTGGTCACCCAGACACTACATACTCCAGGTGGTCCCCCAGACACCACATACTCCGGGTGGTCACCCAGACACCACATACTCCGGGTGGTCACCCAAACACCACATACTCCGGGTGGTCCCCCAGACACCACATACTCCGGGTGGTCCCGCAGACACCACATACTCCAGGTGGTCCCACAGACACCACATACTCCAGGTGGTCCCCCAAACACCACATACTCCAGGTGGTCACCCAGACACCACAAACTCCAGGTGGTCACCCAGACACCACATACTCCAGGTGGTCCCCCAGACACCACATACTCCAGGTGGTCCCAGGCTGGATGGGATGAACAGGAGGCGTCCAGGAGTCCTGATCAGATGTCTGAACCACTTCAGCTGGTTCTGTTTAATGTGAGCGAGCGGTGGTTCTCCTCTGAGCTCCTCAATCTGTAAACATCATATCATCTGGGGTAGACCGTTGAGGAGGGTCAGGACGTAGATTGATGAAAGTAACATTTCAAACTCCTCCTGGGCGATCTCAAGGTCTTCCCAAGCCAGATAGATTATGTGGTCATGTTCTGGGTCTGCCCTGAGGATTCCTCTAATTGGACTTCCACAGGGGGGCGACCAGCAGGACTCTTGATCAGATGTCTGAATCACCTCAACTGAGTCCCTCTGATGTAAAGAACAAGAAGTGTTAATATCTGAGATTCCCTCCAGAAGTCTGAACTCTAAAACCTGCAAGTGAAACTCCTTTTAGTCTCTCATCCTTGGTCCTTTAAGTAAGCTCATGATCACAGGTGAGGGCTGGAAGGTAAATCCACCAGTGAATTCAGAGCTACCAAACCCAAACCCAACTTCCCAAAGCTCAGGACTGTAGTTGAGGGTTGTGGTGAGGTGTTGTCAGACCTGATGGGAGTCGTAATCCCAGAAATCTGTTCCTGCATTTTCACCCCAGTTGGATTTACCTGGAACATCTCCGGAGGTGGACGTGGAATCTCATTAGGCTTGAGCGTAGAGGTCCTTCTTCAGGCTCAGCTCCCTCCTTCCCCACAGTAGCACTTCTGCCTGTCAATCGTTCACCTTCTGTCACGCATGACAACCCAACATACTTGAACTCTTTTACTTGAGGCACTGAGTCACTCCAAACCTGAAAGGAACAGTCCCAGTTTCCAGCAGAGCACCGTGGCCTCGTCCCCACCACTTCACACCACGTCATCTGCAAGAGTAGAGATCTGGTTTCAAAGTCACACCGGCCACATCCTGGTGCACCTCTGTTGTTTAACGCATACACAGATCGTATGTTGAACAGTTTGTGCTTTTAATGTTGAAACTACCCAAGTCTCAGACCTGTGGATCACTGCCCACAGCCAATCAGAGCTTTGTAGGCGGGACTATCTTGTGCCAAAGCAAACTTGGATGAGATGGAACCAGTAACAGAATAAAGGATGATTTTGCCTTTTCAGATGATCAGATTCAGTGACCACAGTGACATGGATCCAGACTGACAGGACACAGTCTTTTAGTTCTGGTTGCAGGTTTCACTTTTTCTGAATATCTGTCCAGAACGAAACGATCCTGGTAGAAGAAAACCGTTCTGTCGCCTTCGTCCTGTTCATCGGATCCATGTTCAGAACTGGTCACCATAGTTTCAGGTAGGAAGTGTTCAGACCGACATCAGCTCCGCATGCGGCCGTCCAGAAAAAAGTTAACCCTCCTGTTGTCCTCGAGTCAAGGAAGGAAGGAAAGAAAGAAGAAGGAAGGAAAGGGGGATGGAAGAATGGAAGGAAGAAAAGAAAGAAAGAAGGAAGGAAGGAAAGGAGGAAGGAACAAAAGAATGAAGGAAGGATGGAAGGAAGGAAGAGGGAGGAAGGAAGGGAGGGAGGAAGAGGGAAGGAAAGGAAAGGAAAGGAGGAAGAAGAAAGGAAAGGAAAGGAGGAAGGGAGGGAGGAAAGAAGGAAGGAAGGATGGACAGACGAAAGGGAGGAAGGAAGGAAGGGTTGATAAAGAATGAAACCAGAAACTGACCTGAGACGTTTTCAGTGTTCACACCTGAAACACAAAACACACTTCAGTCAAAATACCCTCAGGACCAGGGTCAGGGTCAGGGTCAGGACCAGGATCAGGGTCAGGGTCAGGACCAGGACCAGGACCAGGGTCAGTACCAGGATCAGGGTCAGGACTCAACGGAAGATCAAACAGTTGCTGCTGTGATAACATCCAGAGCTGTAAAAATCTGCTCTGTGTGTTATTTTAAGCTGTTTGGCTTCTGATGAGTCTTTAATCTGTAGCTTCAACTTCCTGTTCTGCGTTTAACCCTCGCAGCTCCTCGTTTAAACTCAGTCTGAACACTTCCTGCGTCTGCTCTGTGGGACGGAAATCTATCAAATAAACTTGAACCGAGGGTTGGGGTTCTGCAGCTTTTTATCAAATTGGCTATTTAAATCAGAATGCTTGATCTCGTCCTGTTACGGAGGCCTCGGTCTGCTTCAGATGAAGTGCTCGTTAGAACTGAGCCGGATGCATCTGAATATTTCTGTAACTTTCTCCATCAGATGAAATCACTGGTCAGACGTGTTGGAGGTTCTCTTCTCTCTGTTCTTGCTTCTTTCTAAAGACGACTAGGTTTCAAATGCACAATCAAGTTTAAGAGCAGGAATGTCTTTGTGGAGATTAATCTGCTCCGTTATCCACATCTGTACACTTCACGATGTCACAACAAGTCAGGACCTTACAGACCACCACAGTTACAGTTTGTCTGAAGTGGACTGAGACCTTCATGATTAGGCATGGGCCGGTATGAGATTCTGATGGTATGATAACCTTAGGCAAAAATATCACGGTTTCACAGTTTTATGATTACGGCTATAAAATGTTTTAGATTTTTTTTCCCATTGAACGGTTTTTTATTTTTAGTAAATATGTATTTAAAATAAATAATAATAAAAAATAACTGAACTACTTCTAAATAAATAATTAAAAAAATAAGTGCAGTCCTTTAACTGAGGCTCAACCTGCAACTGAGGTCACGACATAAATGAATTATTTTTTGTGAAAAAAACACAAAATGCAAATAAATGCAATCACTTAACCTGTGGCTCAAGATCAAAACATAAATAATTGAAAAAAGTGAAAAACACTTCTAAGATAAATATAAATAAATGCAGGCGGGAGCTTAAAACTGAATCTCAACAGTTTTTGGAGACTTGCTCACTATTATATTGGCTGTATTTCCTACTTGCGCTGCTACTGTCCGTTACCTTCTTCCTCCGAGCCGCAGCCGTCTGTCTTTTTACGGTAGCCGAAGTATAAATACAGCCGACTTGGCGCTTTTAAACGGGGGGAAAGTTCGGGGGGCTCGTCTCCTTCAGCCATCATACAGCCTGCAGAGCTACCTGCTTGTAACAGCAACCGAGTACGGGAGGGGTTGGACTTTACGCTGCAACAGCCTGCAGAGCTACCTGCTTGTAACAGCAACCGAGTACGGGAGGGGTTGGACTTTATGCTGCAGCTGCACGCGACCTGAGGGACCTCCACTCTCTCTCTGACCAGACGTCACACAAACCCGCTCATACCACACAGACTGTATCATACCACAGGAACGGTATGACGGAAAATTTTAGTGGTTTTGAAACCGTGACTTTTTCATACCGTGGTAAACCTTGAAACCGGTAACCGGCCCATGCCTATTCATGATGATCACGTATAAAATCTAAAACCTGTGCTCTCTCAGGAGAAGTTCAAACTTTACAATCGTCCCAAAGTTTAACCCCGAAGCTCGTCTCCTGCCTGTCGAAGCTCCGCCCCCCGTGCCTTATGATTGGCTGCCTGTCTGAGTGTGTTTTTTTTACTGTTTTTACTGTTTGTAACGTGGTTCAGAGTCGCAGACAGAAGTCTGTATGCTGGATAAGACGCTTCAGTGTTTTCCATGTGTGGTCTTCCTCTATCAGAAGGAACGAAACCTTCAACATGAAGCGTCTCTTCGTTGGGAGGAAGAACAGGAAGCAGTCAGCGTTAGTTCCACTGCAGAAACGTAAAGAACATCCAGGTTCTTCTGTTGTTTCCTCCGTTCTTTGGTGACGAATTCCTGGAAATAAGTTGTTGCTCTGCTCAGGAGATGATCATGAAACACGACGACTGTAACCTGCTGATTTATCTAAAACAGAATAATGGGGACTCGTTCTTGTCTCGCTCCCAGTTCTTCATGAACATTGTTATAAAAGCTTTATTTAACCAGGTTATTTATATTTAAACTAGGGCTGTCAGCGTTAACACATTAATCGCGATTAGATTAATGCAATCCATAACGCCTTAATTTTTTTAAATCGAATTTTAATGTAAACCTACCGCGCTGATGGAAAGTAAGAGAGCTACTGGACTTTTGAACGGCTTGTTTAACTTTAAAACACTTCCAGACGCTTCAGTTGACAAGTCAAAAGTAAAATGCAACCTGTGTCAAACGGAGTTTAACTACCACCGGAGTACGTGGAGTTTGAGTTAGCACCTCCACGCTAAACACCCAGGTGCAGCCAAGCCAGCCTCAGCTCCACCAAAGGACCATTTTGGAGTGTGGGAGTCGCAGCAGAGCCGTGATTGATTCCCAGTTAAGACACTCTGGTAAGAAATGCTTTACATTATGGGCTTAAAACTGCCTTCAAATGGAAATAACAGGATTTTAAACATGCAATTCAAAACGCCATTAATCGCGATTAACTATGGAAACTCTGCAATTAATCTCGATTTTAAAAAATTAATCGTTTGACAGCCCTAATTAATTAAAACAAATGATCTGCAGTAGTTTGACGTGCTGGACGCTGTTTCAGGCTTCTGATTGGTCATCTGTTTGTCCATTAAACTCTGCTGTTGCCTTTTTAACGACGTAAACCTGAAAAGTCCCGACGTGTAAACCCCCCCCCAAAAAAACCCAGCAAAAGATTCCTGCAGTGGAAAAAGACGTCTGACTGTTTCCTGTTTGACTTCCAGAAACTTTCAATTCAACACGATAAAAACTTGCACGCTGTAACTTTAAGAGATGAAGAATGATGATGAGGATGATGATGATGATGTGTTTGAGTGTTTTTTAACAGACTGTGTGCCTCTGTCCTCCCTCTGAGCTCCGATAATAAAATAACTGAAGCACCTCGACTCTTCTGTGTCTCTTTAACAGGAGTCTTCTGTCCATCGGCTCCTCGAGTTTCATTTATATTTAACCACAAAGTCTCCTGAGATCCATTAGAAGAGGCTTCACAGAGTAAATCAAACTGAACTTTTATAGAGTTATTAATGATCTGTATCGATACTTTATGAACTGGATCAGCTGGTTCTGGTCTGCAGCTCTTTCTCCTTTTCTGAACCGGACAGGAACAGAAACATTGCTGCCACGCTAGAAACAGAAACAAGCTTCAGTAACTTGTTACAACATGAAAGTCATGGTTGATCTCTGAGGTGGACTCTGTGATGAACTCCTACTCTTTCTCTGCTGGTGTGTCATCTCAAGGCACCTTTCACATAGAGCAGGTCTAGACTCTACTCGTTAATTTAAAGAGACCAAACGTTCCCACATGGAGCGTTTAGAGATGCGTCACACCACAACCTGACGCTCCTTAAAGGATAACTACCGTTTTTTACAACCTGGACCTTATTTCTAGCATAAAATACGATCATTTACTCTCCCAGACAACTTTGGTGTCATGTGGAGTCGTTCTCCAGTGGAGCGCCGCGTATATTTGTATAATGAGAGTACACAGAGGCGAGTCAAGGCGTGCTGGAACTGTGTAGTGGAGAAGCGCCTTTAGTAGCCAGAGAGACTGAAACTGGCTCTATAGAGGATGGAAACAGTTCTTTAAAAGTCAAGTTCAAACACCCTCAACAATTGTTTTATACACCAGATCTAAAAACCTGCCGAGTGACTCCGAGGCTGCTCGAGCAGATAAAGTCTCTGTGAGCATCTCTTGAAAATAAACTCTGTATTTTCAGGGAAGTTCAACTGTGCCGAGATATTTACAATGATGAAAATGGATGAATGAGTCCGACCCTCTGGAGGTCTTGGATCGATCTGACCACAGTCCACAAGCACCAACGCTCAGGTTAAAGGATAACTACCGTTTTTTACAACCTGGACCTTATTTCGAGGGTTAGGGTTTCATGGGGTTTCATTTTCAAGCTGTGAAAATGGGTGAATGAGTCCGACCCTCTGGAGGTCTTCGATCAATCCGACCACAGTCCACAAGCACCAACGCTCAGGTTAAAGGATAATTACTGCTTTTTTAACAACCTGGACCTTATTTCTAGCATAAAATACGATCATGTACTCACCCAGACAACTTTGGTGTCAGCCGAGCCGAGTCGTGCTGGAACTGAGTAGTGGAAAAGCGTCATAAAAATGCTTTTAAGGAATCCTTCATCCAGCAGAGTGACATTAAAGCTTTATTCGGTTCTGTTCTGCCGGATGAATCTGTCCTCTGTGTTCTCAGTGTTTTTATCACGGTATCATCCACTGTGCTCACTAACAGCAGAATCTCTTTATGCCTCAAACATTCAAATACAAATTCACGTTAGGATGAGATACTGAAACTTTGTTCTTTCTCTGGTGAAGCGGCAACAGATCGAGTGTTTCTACAAATGTTTATTATCTTAATTTGTTTTTATGAATGAGCAAACTGTCATAACTCCTGTTTCCCTTTTGATTTGCTGTAATTATCATGTCTTTAAATCACCTGTTGTGACTCTGAGTCTGGAGCTTTCGGCCGCGTCTCACCGTCTCACCGTCTCTTCCTTAGCAGACGAGTGATGAAGAAGGTGAGACGTGGTTGAAAGCTCGGGGGTTGTTCGTGTTGCAGGCTGACCTTTGACCCCTGGCTCCTGTCTGTCACCTTTTCTCTCCTCCATCAGTTCATTTTCACATTTTCAGTTTGCTCCTTGTTTATCCTCCTCGTCTGTTTCCATGGTTACCATTGTTTTGTTCATTCCTTTGATTTGACCCGCCTCTTCCCGTTCTGGTTTTTTTTTCCCCTTTTTTTCCCGCCCCTGTTTTCTTCTTCTTCTTCTGTGGTGTCTCTGTAGAGTCAGTTGTGTCTTCCTCTGCACATCCTGGAGGAGCGAGGGCTCCCTCAGGTGGCCGGGACCGTCGCCGCCCTGCTCGACCTGGCCCCGCCCCGTCACCCGGCAACCAGCAGCACCACGACGACGTCATCGACCACAGCCGGACCCTCCGTCACCATGTAGACGACGCTAACGCCGCCGCCGCCGCACACGCTCAGTCTGTCTCCTGTCGTAGGATCTGGACCTGATGGAGACCTGAACGCAGCGAGGATCCGAACACACACACTGACACACGAGTAACACTAACATGATCACATGACATCAGAGCGTCACGTGACCCCGCCTCTTACGATTGGACGAGACAGATTTGTGTTTAACGAGTCCGAGAAAATAATTAAACATTAAAAATTAAAACGACAGGTGAGAAAAGAAAAAAGATCAGCTGATGATTCAGTTTGTTTGTTTTTGGATTTTTTACGATATAACCCAAATTTATCGTACACGTTTCACACTCACAAACTTTATCTGACGTTAACTTTAATTTTATACGTATTTATTTATGAATCTACGAAACAATCTGAATCCAAATAAAATCATGTTCAAGTTAAAAATCTTAACAAGAAATTAGAATTCGTACAAATACGAAAAAACAAACTATTTATTATTTCTCCATCGACACTGAACTGTAACGGGGCTCGATGCTAACAGCTAACGATAGCTAACGTAGACGTACAGTTATTAATGACACTAATCTGGCTCGCTGCTAACGATACAGTTGGACTGGAAATGACGCTAACGTAAAGAAAGTTACTGCTAATGTAAAACTGAAGTTTTTGTGGTTCAGAGACCTACGCTAACATACGCTAACATTATAAACCTAGCCGGTGTGGAGTTTAAGCTAACACAGCTAACTGTAGTTAACATTAGTTACTCTGTTTGAGGTTGATTACGCTAACAATGCTAAATGCTAATGATGGTAAACATACACAACATGAAACTTGAAACAGTTAGCTTCAAATATTAGCTAACATTAATGTACTGACAGCTGATGCTAACTGCTGGCTAACATAAATAGAAGGAGCGGGTTTGAAAATGGTAACTGGTAGCATTAGCTAACGTTATGCACAGAATATTTTTAAGTTGAGTGGAAATCTTAAAAATAAACAATCTGATATTAGGTTAAAGTTTTTAAACATTAGTTAACTTTAGCCGGGTTAGGGTTAGCATAGACTTCAGCTAATGGACGTTTCTGAGCTAACGTTAATGTGCTGGGTTTTGTGTTTAAGCTAACGTTGCTTCATGCTAACGTCAGTAAAGGTGGTTTACAGTTTACATCATCAATGCTAACAGCTAACGATAGCAAACATGGATGTACAGTGATTGTTTTAAACATGCTAACATTAAGCTAACACGGCTAGCTGTAAAGTTAGCTAACATGGCTGCACACTAACGTAGCTTCATGCTAACGTAGCTGTAATCAGTCGGAGCTTCAGTCGGTGTTTCGTGTCTCCACCAAATCCAAAATATTTAAAGTCAGTTTGGTTCTTTATTAAGTTCCGATCTTGGACCTGCGTGATCGTTCTTCATCAGTGAGGATGATGATGATGATGATGATGATGATGATGAAGAGGAGTCAGACTGAAGCAGATGTTACAGTGACTGAAGGTCCTGATTGGCCGAGGAGGATCAGGTGACCCGTCAGCGTGTCATCATGGAAACGGACAGCCGGCTGTTTTTTTAATCTTTTATTAAATGTTTGTGTACAAATATATTCTGTAAATATAAACATATATATATATATATAAATATATATATATGAGGCTGGAACGTGTTGCCATGGCAACGCGGAGCATCATGGACGCTCAGAGTCCCGAATCAAAGGTCAAAGGTCAAAGAATATGTTAAAGAAACTGACAGAAATCCAAATTAACCTCATTAATCACCTGTTCACACCTGTTCTCACTTTTCCACACCTGCTCACACCTGTTCACACCTGCTTACACCTGTCCACACCTGTTTTCACCTGCTCTCACCTGTCCACACCTGCTCACACCTGTCCACACCTGTTTTCACCTGCTCTCACCTGTCCACACCTGCTCACACCTGTCCACACCTGTTTTCACCTGCTCTCACCTGTCCACACCTGCTCACACCTGTCCACACCTGTTCACACCTGCTCACACCTGTTTTCACCCGACTCATATTTTGGATCATGAGGCGACAGATGAGCCGATGTCTTCCTTCAGAGCTGAAACAGCCAATCAGAGAAGAGCTCACCTGCAGCTCGTTAACTCCATGGAGCCGCTGAAACGAACTCGAAACGTTTTTTATTTAATTTCTGTTGTTTTGTTTTTTTTTTAAATAAGAGCTTGTGTTGCGTTCAGGTGCTGTGGGACATACTGATGGTGATGGACTCAACTGGAGCTGTAACGATAATGATTCAATAATACTTTCGTTATATTTTTGTAAACTTAACGGTAAAAAAAAAATCATCTCACGTGACGTTAAAATGTTCATATTTCGGGGTTTCTTGACTCGGAAACACTAACGAACATTTTAACGATAAATTAAAAGATACGATGAGTTTCAGTTTGATTCACGAGATCAACAAAAACTCGTCAGGTTTGAACCAATCAGCTTCCAGTGAGGAGTCTCAAAGCTTTCCAAACCGTTTCCATGGAGACACCTCAGATGGTAACGAAGCTTCAGGGTCAATCAGATCTCAGTTTGTTCCCGTTGTACCTGAACGCAGCACGATGCCTTCAAGTTCCTCCCTGATGTTTGACTCTCAGGCGGAGCTACGACCTGCTTTCATGGTTTTGTACAGATGTTTTTTTTCTTCTTCATGTGTTTTTCTCCTGCGGCGGTGGGGGGGGGGGGGGGGGGGGGGGTCATGTGACGACAGCGCGGTTTTAAAGGACATTCCACTGTTTTTACGCGGAGGACAAACAGACTTTCTCACAGTTTTAAACTTTTTTTCACTTTAATTTTTTTGCTGAGAAACTGTATAAAAGATTTGAACACAGCTGTATGAAGAGTTGAGTTAAGTTTAAGTGCATTAAATAAATATTTTAATTTGACTTTTTGTTTTATTGAGTTATTGACGCTGTTTGCGGCTGCAGGACACGAGGAGAGAAGATCTAAAATAATGTGATGATGATCTTTAGTGTATTTATATATTAAAGATAATCAGCTGGATCACCTGAACATTATGAATCTAAAAGTGAAGAAACATCCAGAATAAGAAAGGAAATATTCTGTTAAGTTGTTGGAGAAGATGACAAAGGACTAAAATCATAGCTCCTCTCTCCTCCATGGTTCTTCTCCTCCTTCTTCATCATTCATTTAGTTCTTATATCCTGTGATACAGACCAGTGAAATGCAGAAATTCCAACAGTTTTTTGTTCTCTCTGGATCTCCTTTAGTTAGTAGAGTTGACATGTTTCTATTCTTTATAATTCACCTTTTTCTCTCAGTTCAACATTTTGTCAGTTTGGTCTTTCTATAATATTCTCTAAACTATATTATAACTACTCAGTTCTGTACTATATAATAGTCTATATATTCTATAGACCCTCCCTGAGCTACTACCTTATCGTGGTGGAGGGGTTTGCATGTCCCAATGACCCCAGGAGCTCAGTTGTAGGGGGCTTTTATGCCCCTGGTAGGGTCTCCCATGGCAAACAGGTCCGGGGGGAGGGGCCACACAAAGGGTAGCTCAAAAAGACCCTTTATGATGAGTTTGATAAATGGATTTCCGTGTCCGTCCCCCCTGGAGCAAGACCTGGGGTTGGGGCTCGGGGGCGAGCGCCTGGTGGCTGGAGAAGGGACATGGGACCCCGCTCCCACAGACTCACCATCAATGGGAGGGGCCAAAGTCACACTATCATACTTAATTATGGTTGAGTTAATGATTGTACTGTACACGCTGTTAGCTTTCTTGAACCTTGTTCTCTGAGGTTTTGCCAGTTTCTTGCAGTACCTGCTCAGTGTCACATGGTAGATAAAGAAGTCTTTGCTGATTGACCTCACTGACTTTATCTGCCTTACCTTATCTGATGCAACCTTAAGTACAAGTGCAGACACAAGCCTATTCATTTTCCTCTAGAGGTAACCTGTAGGTAGGACAGAGGTGAGCGCTCTCTCTCTCTGTCACCTGTCTGGAAACACAGAAGAGAAGCAGCGCGAGGACGAGGTAGGCAGTGTATTAATGAAAAACATGATCAATATGATGTGAAGTGAGAAATGAATTTAACCCTGTAGAGCCCAGAGAAATGTGTTAATCTGTAGTGTGTATGATGACAGTGAGGTTTTAGCAGCATTAATGAGGACAGTATGTTTATGAGGACACATGTTAGAATAGTAGGGGTGTGACGATACACTCAGTTCACGAGACAATGAGGAAATATATGACTGTTCTTTTATTTGAAATTCACAAAATGGAAATTGAATTGAAATGTTTTAACAGTCATATATTTCCTCATTGAGCTGAGTGTATCGTCACACCACTATCAGTGACTCATTGCAGTAAAACATCATGGAGGTCACAGTTAGACCTAAATGTTGGAGCAGCATCTAGTAGCTGTTAGTGGCTGCAGTGCAGATGTCATTTAGTTCACAAGTTTAGAGTCAGTGAGCACATATTTACACTAATATGTTTGTTTCATGTTTTTACACATTTAAATCTATTAGCAGCTAATGACTCTAATGATGTAATGTCTGATGTCTTCAGTCACACTGCAGATCGACCAATGAGGGCAGAGTGTTAATCTGCAGTGTGACTCATTTAATTGGTCATATCAAAGGTCACCTCATTCAGTCATCTTGAACCTGACAAACTTGAAATACTTTGGCTCCATCTGGTGGTGGAATGAATAATGACAGGATGTTAGACAGCAGTGCAGACCTGTGTGATGTGCAGCTGGTTGTAATGAATGAGCATGTTGTTGTGTTTGTGTGAAGGTGTTTCTCTGCTATGGATCAGTGTGAGGACAGAGAGGAGGGAGTCCCTCCCTCTAAAAGCTCTCTGTGTGGGGAACATGACAGCCAGACCAAAGCTCAGAGGTGAGATGAGGATCTCTAACTGTCCATCACTGTTCTCCACTCACATCACTCCACTATCATTATTCAGACTCACTGTCACATCTGACACTCAACTACTGAATAATAAGTCACAATAACTCAGAATGAACTACTAACTTTGTGAGTTAACAAAGAGCTCAACCACTGATTAGTCAACTAATCAACTGAGACAGCATCTTTCATCAGATGACATTTTGATGAACAGGAGAACGTTTCTCATCCACTGTCTTCTTACTGATTTTCATTCTGCTTCTAAAACTCCAGCTGCTGACAGTCTGCTCAAAATTCATCTTTTTAAAATCTTTGATTTGTTCATTGTTTGTTTGTATCAGGATGCAGCAGCAGAGAGCAGACTCTCCTGAACCCAGCTGTGTGTCCATGAAGAGTGATTCGTCTATGTATGCGCCTATTAAGTTTAAAGATGGACAACCTGCTGATGGAAGGTAAGAATATAATAATGGTTGGTTGGCTGTTTGGGCTGAGTAAACCTCCTGTGTTATGTGGGGCGGAGCAGGTGAACCAGGCACAAACACCAGAGACAGGTTAAATGGAAACAGCTTTAATGCTCAGAAACCAACAGACAGGCTTACAGACCATAAAGGGAAAGCAGTTCAAATAAGGTTGAAACCAGCAGGAACAGGTAACAAGAGGAACAGGAACAGACAGGAACAGCATCACAATCTAGTGTCTAGAATGAAAGAAAATGAGTGAGAGCAGTATATGTAGTGAGGAGCTGATGAGGGGATTACACAGTGGCAGCAGGTGAGCAGGTGGGTTTGAAACTGAAGGCAGGGACAGAAACAGACAGGACAACACAAACAGAGCTTAAACAGGAATCATGACAGTCGCCCCTCAAGGGACAGCTCCCAAATGTCCCTCCAGGCTGGTCAGGAGGAAGAAAACAAAGAGGAGAAAGAAGGCAGGACAGATGGGCAGGACCACTCTGGAGGCTGAAACAGCTGCTCAGGACAGAAACTTTGGAGACCAAGGTGTCAACAAAACCATGTAGAAAGGAGAGCAAGAGACAGGAGGACCTCAGCAGGGGGGCTGATGTTTTGGGAGCTGGCTGGGTGTCTGTGGAGGCAGCAGAGACTCAGTGAAGCTGGACAGCAGAGACTCAGTGAAACTGGGCAGCAGAGACTGAGTGAAGCTGGGCAGCAGAGTCTCAGTGAAGCTGGACAGCAGAGACTCAGTGAAGCTGGACAGCAGAGACTCAGTGAAGCTGGACAGCAGAGACTCACTGAAGCTGGGCAGCAGTTCTTTGGTGTTAACTACATGCTTTTTTCACTTCTTTATTCATATCAGGATGCAGCAGCAGAGAGCAGACTCTCCTGAACCCAGCTGTGTGTCCATGAAGAGTGATGGGTCTATGGGTCGTCCTATTATGTTTAAAGATGGACAACCTGCTGATGGAAGGTAAGAATTTGACATCCAGTAATCAGAGCAGCATTTACAGGAGTTCATTTAGTCATCATGACAGAACATCTTGAATAAGCTGAGTGCAGATTTGAGTCATTAAATGTCCTTAAACGTGATGTTTTCTCCACAGAGTTCAGCAGCAGAGCTCAGAGGTTCCTAGTGATCAGTCTGCACAGCAGCATCAAACACAGCTGGACTCCATATTTATGGTGTGTACATGTACAAACACACCTTTTACTATTAACTCCATCAACCACAGATGAAATAGTAAAGTAGCATTCAGGTCCTAACAGTGTCCATGCTGCTCTGTTTAGACCAGCAGGCCTTCAGACTGACACATGAATCACATGTTGTGTTCCACCAGTTTAAATGAAATGTTCACTTTATCTTTCTGTTCCAGCTGCTGGAGGAGAACATCGTCACTTTTGTGAAGAATGAGCTGAAGAGAGTCCAGAGGGGTCTGAGTCCAGATGACCCAGAATGCTTAGAGAGTCAGAGTGAGGATGAGGAGGTGTTGGACGGTGAGGAGAAAAAGCAGAGGAGGAGCAGCAGAGAGGCATTTCTGAAGATCACAGTGCACTTCCTGAGGAGAATGAAGCAGGAGGAGCTGGCTGAGCGTCTGCAGAGCAGTAAGAGGATTTTAACAGATTTAACATGATGGAGAGGAAATGGAGGCAACATGGGAGATGTTTATATTTCAAACTCTGCTGTAAATATGCTGCACACATCTGCATCAGATCAGAGGCTGTTTGTCCTCCACTGATGAACTGAATAAAACTGATGGAGGAGGAAAAACTACACAGACACACTTACATGTTCAGATTTCTAGACTTTCTGTAGGATCCACTCACTGATTTAATTTGTTGTTTGTTCATTCAGGAGCTCGTGCTGCAAAGTG
Organism: Scomber japonicus; assembly: GCF_027409825.1. Taxonomy (NCBI): domain Eukaryota; kingdom Metazoa; phylum Chordata; class Actinopteri; order Scombriformes; family Scombridae; genus Scomber; species Scomber japonicus. The sequence continues at coordinate 38,735,493 of NC_070583.1, read as the reverse complement.
TCGACGTAAACTCAAGTCTAGCCTGGAGAAGAAGTTCCAGTGTGTGTTTGAGGGGATCGCTAAAGCAGGAAACCCAACCCTTCTGAATCAGATCTACACACCGCTCTACATCACAGAGGGAGGGACTGCAGAGGTCAATGATGAACATGAGGTCAGACAGATTGAAACAGCATCCAGGAAACCAGACAGACCAGAAACAACAATCAGACAAGAAGACTTCTTTAAAGCCTCACCTGGAAGAGATGAACCAATCAGAACAGTGATGACAAAGGGAGTGGCTGGCATTGGGAAAACAGTCTTAACACAGAAGTTCACTCTGGACTGGGCTGAAGACAAAGCCAACCAGGACATAGACTTCACATTTCCATTCACTTTCAGACAGCTGAATGTGCTGAAAAAGAAAAAGTACAGCTTGGTGGAACTTGTTCATCACTTCTTTACTGAAACCAAAGAAGCAGGAATCTGCAGGTTTGAAGAGTTCCAGGTTGTGTTCATCTTTGACGGTCTGGATGAGTGTCGACTTCCTCTGGACTTCCACAACACTGAGATCCTGACTGATGTTACAGAGTCCACCTCAGTGGATGTGCTGCTGACAAACCTCATCAGGGGGAAACTGCTTCCCTCTGCTCGCCTCTGGATAACTACACGACCTGCAGCAGCCAATCAGATCCCTCCTGAGTGTGTCGGCATGGTGACAGAGGTCAGAGGGTTCACTGACCCACAGAAGGAGGAGTACTTCAGGAAGAGATTCAGAGAAGAGGAGCAGGCCAGCACCATCATCTCCCACATCAAGACATCACGAAGCCTCCACATCATGTGCCACATCCCAGTCTTCTGCTGGATCACTGCTACAGTTCTGGAGGATGTGTTGAAAAGCAGAGAGGGAGGAGAGCTGCCCAAGACCCTGACTGAGATGTACATCCACTTCCTGGTGCTTCAGTCCAAACTGAAGAACGTCAAGTATGATGGAGGAGCTGAGACAGATCCACACTGGAGTCCAGAGAGCAGGAAGATGATTGAGTCTCTGGGAAAACTGGCTTTTGAGCAGCTGCAGAAAGGCAACCTGATCTTCTATGAATCAGACCTGACAGAGTGTGGCATCGATATCAGAGCAGCCTCAGTGTGCTCAGGAGTGTTCACACAGGTCTTTAAAGAGGAGAGAGGACTGTACCAGGACAAGGTGTTCTGTTTCGTCCATCTGAGCCTTCAGGAGTTTCTGGCTGCTCTTCATGTCCATCTGACATTCATCAAGTCTGGAGTCAATCTGCTGGAAGAAGAACAAACAACATCCTGGTCTGAAGTGTTCGGAGGCAAATCAAAACGTTTCTACCAGAGTGCTGTGGACGAGGCCTTAAAGAGTCCAAATGGACACCTGGACTTGTTCCTCCGCTTCCTCCTGGGTCTTTCACTGCAGACCAATCAGACTCTCCTACGAGGTCTGCTGAAACAGACAGGAAGTAGCTCACAGACCAATCAGAAAACAGTCAAGTACATCAAGAAGAAGATCAGTGAGAATGTGTCTGCAGAGAGAAGCATCAATCTGTTCCACTGTCTGAATGAACTGAATGATCGATCTCTAGTGGAGGAGATCCAACAGTACCTGAGATCAGGAAGTCTCTCCACAGATAAACTGTCTCCTGCTCAGTGGTCAGCTCTGGTCTTCATCTTACTGTCATCAGGAAAAGATCTGGACGTGTTTGACCTGAAGGAATACTCTGCTTCAGAGGAGGCTCTTCTGAGGCTGCTGCCAGTGGTCAAAGCCTCCAACAAAGCTTTGTAGGTGCACACAGAACTATCCAGATTAATGTATTTTCATCTTTGCTCAATGAAGAAAAGAAATGTTTGCAATTCTTTTGTTCTGCTGATTCTTCTCCAGGTTGAGTGGCTGTAACCTCTCAGAGAGAAGCTGTGCAGCTCTGTCCTCAGTTCTCAGCTCCCAGTCCTCTAGTCTGAGAGATCTGGACCTGAGTAACAACAACCTGCGGGATTCAGGAGTGAAGCAGCTTTCTGCTGGACTGGAGAGTCCACACTGTGGACTGGACACCCTCAGGTCAGGAGTCAACTGTGTATAAAAGTTTACCCACCAAACTTTTATTGTCTTTATATATTGGATCTGTGAATTGACTTATTAAAATTCTTCTCCAGGTTGAGTGATTGTCACCTTTCAGAGAGAAGCTGTGCAGCTCTGTCCTCAGTTCTCAGCTCCCAGTCCTCTAGTCTGAGAGATCTGGACCTGAGTCACAACGAGTTGCAGGATTCAGGAGTGAAGCAGCTTTCTGCTGGACTGGAGAGTCCACACTGTGGACTGGAAACTCTCAGGTCAGTTTTATTACTGTGTATATAAAGTCATATTTTTGGCTTCTCCTCAGTTTCTAGTTTACATGAAGAGTTTATGATACCTAAAAGATTTAGTGTACTGTTTGAGCTGAAGTGATGTAACATCAAGTATACAGTAAGTAAAACTCCTTCCACACCAACATGTGAGTCAGGATTTATGTTTCTGTCATTTAATCTTCAATAAAAATTGAATTAATTACAGAAAATATACAACACAGAATTACTGTCATGTTCTCTACATGCAGGTTGTTGTGGATTTTTAATTGAGGAGCCTATTCATCAGTGAATAGAGAACAGGAGTTCAGGATGTCTTATGTGTTTGAAGCCAAGCACAATAACTTCAGTGTTTTCTGAGTTTAGTAGCAGGAAGTGTCATTTTCTTTACATTGAACTTCTTTTGTATAAAATACAAATTAAACATTTAAACACTGAATTAAATTGAATTAGATTAGACTATGATGGAAGCTCTGTAAGTGCTCAGATTGTTTGCTTTATTTATTATTATTTAGATACTGTCTTTTTAAAATAAATTAAATAAGTAACCTATTTCTTGTTTTGTTTTTCTTCATATTTCCAGGTTGAGTGGCTGTAAGCTCTCAGAGAGAAGCTGTGCAGCTCTGTCCTCAGTTCTCAGCTCCCAGTCCTCTCGTCTGAGAGATCTGGACCTGAGTAACAACAACCTGCAGGATTCAGGAGTGAAGCAGTTTTCTGCTGGACTGGAGAGTCCACACTGTGGACTGGTAACTCTCAGGTCAGTTTTATTACTGTGTATATAAAGTCATATAAGTATATTTAAGTTGCCTAATTAAATTATTGTGATCACACAGTGAACATTGTTGGAATGAAAAATAAGCACTAAGTTAAAACATCAGTACATTTCTCTGAAATCTTCTTTAGATTTTATATGGAACAATATTTAACTTTAAAGGCATTTCTTCTGCCAACATAAATCAGAATGCAGACTCCAGCAGGAACATGTGCTTTCTCTTCTACGACTAACCTAAAATGTATCTGCATGACACCAACATACAGCAGGGGGCGATGTGTGTGAACATAAAGGCCTGAAGGACAACATCCTGTTTATCTCGTTACATTAACTGTTGTGTGTGTTCAGTCTGTCAGGATGTCTGATCACAGAGGAAGGCTGTGCTTCTCTGGCCTCAGCTCTGACGTGCAACCCCTCCCATCTGAGAGAGCTGGACCTGAGCTACAATCATCCAGGAGACTCAGGAGAGAAGATCCTGTCTGCTGGACTGAAGGATCCACACTGGAGACTGGACACTCTCAGGTATGGACAGACAGATGGACACTCTCAGGTATGGACAGATGGTGGCGGAGTGTAGCTCAGTGGGAGGAGCGCCCGCCACATGTGTTGAGGCTGTTGTCCTCACTGCAGGTGACCGCAGTTCGAATCCCGCACTGAGCAGTCTACTAACCTGTCCATTAAAGGCAAAAAGCCCAAAAAATATATACTTAAAAAGACACTCTGACTAACTGAGGGACTCTGGTTCATGTTTAATGGTGGATATGAGTGAAGGTGTATGAAGCTGATTGTGTCTTTGTCTCTTCCTCCAGGATGGACCATGGTGGACTGCAGAGACTGAAACCTGACGTGAGGAAGTGTGAGTGTGTTTTCAGTTTGATTCATGAGAACTTTGAGAAAAACTGGATGAAATATGTAAAAGAAGTGAAAAAATTCAAAAAGATGGAAAAAGTGTTTAGTCAGAAATGGGCGTGGCCTAAACTGACGTTTATCTTGAACCAATGAATCCATGAAACAGAAATTTCCTTCTGTTGGTCACAGTTCAGGAGTTAAAAGAGAAATGTTTTATAAATGTCCACATGGTGGCGCTACCTGCTCCAAAATATCCCTGATGTCTCTCCTGCAGATAAAGTTCATTCATTCATACTGACTACTGGGGGGACGCAGTTTGCTGTGGGGCGGGGGGCATCCTAGGGTTAGTGTCAAACAAACCGTAGCACCACTTCATACCGCAGCAAAAGGAGGAAGGAAAGCCAATCTAAAAACAACACAACACACTGTAATGGTGCCTAAACACAGCCGGTAGTACTACTTGAATAGAACTTGTCAATGACTATCTGGTTAAAGTCAGTCATCAGTCTCTTTTCCATTGACAGCATGGCCAGTGCCTCTCCTGGGTCATGCTGTTTCTGAGAAAAGTTTGAATTCTTTTCATGGTTGAGAAGCACTTCTCAGCTTCCGCTGTGGTCATGGGTGATGAGGATCTTTAGGAAAGTGACAGTCTCTGAGAAGACTTCTTCAACATTGTTCTCTCCATAAACAACTGGAATAGATCCACAGCACCACAACAGGCTCTGAACTCGTCCTGCTGTAGATGAGACTAAACTCTGTCTTCAACTTGCTTCCATTGAGCATCAGGTCGGCCTTCAAGGTGTTGCTCAGTGCATCCTCAGGAAATGTTCAAACCTGTCCCCCAGCAGCAAGGTGGCACTAACTAGGTAGTTTATAAAGGAGAAGTGTTCCCTGGTGTGTCCCAGTATGGTATCTCTGACCCACAGAGACAGGAATAAAACATTATAATCACACATGACAAAATGTCCACTTCACAGACATTACCTAAAGTTACCAACAGTTAACCACTTAACGCACGCTGTTCCTCCTACGGGACGGGACGGATGTTAGGAGGTAGCCACAAGTTCTTCTGGATGTTTTAAACACCAACCCTTAAACATATATATTCATGCCGTACATTGTTGGAAAGCTTAGATTGTCCTGATTCATTCAAGACCACTCACGACTTATATGGTTGCTCACAGCCGTAATAGTATTAGCGATTAGCTCGGCTAGCCCCTGAGCTAAGTAAGAAAAGCTATAATGCCTACATACCTTCAAAGTCTTCCCTTTATCCACAACGATCATCTTATGACTCAGGACTTTCTGTACAGCTCGCCAAGTATCCATTCTTGTGAAATATGAAATCCGTTTCCATAAAACCGAAATACTTTCCTCAATATGTCAACATGTATTTAGTCCAACACGTAACGTAATAAAACAAATAACAAACCATATACGGTCCGTTTACGTCATTTCCTGACCTGCGCGTCCATCTCAGAGTACACGTGACTAGATGTTTACGACCGTGAGCCTCTTCTGCTTCTGACGACACCACACACAGGCCAATCGGTGTTTAGGATTAGGCAGTACATGTCTCCAAAGCCAATGAGGACATGTGACCGACGACAATGACGATATGGCTTTGATTGACTGCTGTTCTAGCCTATGGAAATATTCGGTGAAATGAAGTTGATAACCTTTTAGTCAATAGTCAGAGGTTTCCAACGGTGTATGACACTAAGCTATTATGTTTGACTGTCCATTAACAAACTCCAAGCGTAACCAGCGTGCGCCCTGTGCGTAAAAGAGTTGAACCATATATCATTACGCACTCGGCATTTTGGTACACGGTTGGTTCTTCTTCGACTTAACATATGACTTATACCAAAATAAACAGATAGATAGATAGATAGATATGGCCAAACAAAAAATATATGGTTATATGTAATCATAATAATAATAATAATATTAATAATAATAATAATAATATGGCGTCAGCTTTCATTAGAGACCAAGATTTTGATTGTAGGCAAAGGGGTTGTAAAGTTATAGGTGTTTGATTGTGATTATACAGCTTTGATAACCAAGTGTCCATTTGGAGTCTCCAAAAAGGACCTGAGGAAAACGCATGGACATACCTGTTGAAAAATAATTCTGAAAAATTCATCTTTTGGTCTTTTGACTCCATGAAGCCAAGACCTGTGGCTGTGGCCTCATTGTGTCTATATCCTGCTGGGAGGTCCCTGAATGTCTGTACTCATGTCATTGTAAAGGCAAACCTATGGGCGAGTAAACAACCCCATCATTGTAACCTCTGCCACTCTTTGTCAGTAAGTCACAGAATCACACAGACACTTTTACAAGAATCCTGAGAGTGTTTCCTTTCCAATGATACCAGACACATCTCTGAGTCTCAAACTATGTGGGATCTGTGCTGCTCACAACTTGGGCATGTCGTTTAGGCTAACAACATAAAAAACAGGGGCGTGTGTTAAGTGGTTAATGTAAAGTTACCAATAAGTTAATGTGCTTAAAAAGAGACACAACCATATATATTTTAGTTGTGTCATCAACTAGGTGCACTTTTATCCTTGTGAACTTGAATTAAAAAAGTTATTCAAAACTCATCTAGTTTTAAGATCTGTAAGATGACAAACTTAGATTACAAGACAAATTGTTAATTTTGGACATTTTTCTGACCTACATTGAACAAATGTCATTTCCACCACATCTCAATATACAAATGTTATTTAATTATAAATAACTTTTACCACTCTAGAATTTTCTGAGCCTTTTTTGTAACTATTTTTACCAGTTTTTCTATAATGTACAATAATCATACAACTGTCCAATCACAGTAGATTAAGAACATAAAACAACAATTTGCTGCCAATAAAAGTGGGCGTGTCCTGGAAAACTGAAGGAAGCCAATCAGAGAGCAGCCTCAGGTCACGTGCTTGTGAAGGGTTTACATTGACTCTCATTGGAATCAATTTATAATGAATGCTGACAGGTGCTGAGAGACTAACAGGTGCATTTTACAAGCTAATACGTTTGATTTCATCATTTTATGTTTTTTATGTTAATGTTTATTTCAGACATAAACGAACAATTTCAATTCCAAAAGGAAAAAAGAAAATCAACCAAGAATGAAACAAATAAAATAAGCAAACAATGACATTCTTCTGGCAGTAACTGTGCCTGAAAAGGAGCAGGATGAAGTTTACACTTATTTAATTCCTGCCACTAATTCACAATCAACTTACATTTCTGTACCTGTGTTCCTGTGTAGTATATAGAAATATATTATCATTAATATTATTATCACTATCATTACCGTCTATATCACCATTATTATTTTTACTATTATTATCTAGTCCTAGTATTATATCTTCATCATCATCATCATCATCATCATCATCATCATCATCATCATCATCACTACATTGCCACCATTGTCACTATCATAAATATTATCAGCATTAACTCAAAGTAATACAAATAATAGTACACAAAGTACCAAGTCCAATGTCATCCACTCATTTTTGGACACAACCAAATCACATATAATACACATACATATAATATAAATACATATATAATAATAGCATCTTAATTCCTATACCTACTGAAGATCATTTCTTTGTACCTCTTTATAAAAAACGTAATGTTTGGACATTCCCTCAGTTCCACATTTAGACTGATCCATAGCCTCACACCACAAACACAAATACTAAAGTTCCTCCTCATCGTTGGCACGCTAACACTTTTGAAATAAGTATGAGCTCTTAGATTGTAGCCCTCCTCTCTTACACTGAACATTTGTTGGATATTTGCAGGCAGTTGGTTGTTTTTTGCTTTGTACATAGTTTGAGCTATTTGAAATTCCACCAGATCAGCAAACTTCAGTAAATGAGACAGTAAGAATAATGGATTTGAATGATCCCTGTACTCTGCATTATGGATGTTACAAATTGCTCTTTTCTGAAGAATAAACAATGACTGTACATTAGATTTGTAATTATTGGCCCAAACTTCAGCGCAGTAACTTCAGTATGGTGAGCAAGGGCGTAGGAATGAGTTTAACATTGACACATATGGGAAACCTGACAGATCCGTTAATGGTTTGAACAGAAATATGTCATAAATTAACTACACTGCAAAACATTCACAAATATATTTTATTCTACTAAAAAGATAGATTAGTAAAGGTAAAGGAAAACACATTTTGAATGGAAGTAATGAACTGATAAATATCAAATATCAATTCTTTAATTGCAGGCCTAATCATCCAGTTTTGTAGATGAATAAATAACATGGGAAGAATATTGATCAAAGTTTGAATTCAAATGTTGTGAATAAATGTTCTTTTCCTAGTTGTATCTTATGGCTCAATGAACAGACACAGATACAGGTAAAGGTTCAAGTGAAAGGCAAAAACAGCATCAAAATGTTAACATATAAAGCAACTTGTTTTTACTCCCGAGTGTGATATCCTTCCACATTTCCACTAACTGGCTGATATGACTCTGTCCTCTGTCCCCTGACTTCAGTGTCTCTCAGCTGTCTGTCCCTGCTCTGAACACCCTAAAAGGAAAACAGTCACCATGTCACATGATTTACATGTTTCCTATGTATTTTATTAGTATACAGAAATATATAAAGTAGCACAGATCTTATAGTCCCATACAGGTACAGATCAGTGATAAATGGCTCAAAGACGTATGAGGTTTTCAAAGTAGTAAAAAAATAAAAGAGCTAGTAGAGTTCCCTAAAAGGCTTTTTAATGTTCATTGGAGTGTCACCTATGCACTTATATTAGTTATATTCAAGAATAAAACCAGTAATTCATTTTTATTGTGATTAGTAAGAATATACTGTGGAAAAATGTCATTCAGTGTAACCCTAATTGTTGTTTTAACAAAAAGTCTTTTATGTCCATTTATCACAATCATTTGGTTTTATATTTATGTTCAGACTGTCAGAAATATAACTACCCAGAAAACATTATTTCATTTTGAACACCACATATTTGATGCGTCATTGGTACAACTCTAAATGTGTTGAAGGTCTTTAACAAACATTTACTGCCTTGCACTGAATTTCTTTCTTAAATGTTTAAAAATACCTTTTACTACCTTTAAGATTTGTTTTTGTCTCTGTGAGTCAAAAAAGACAAATTACTGTATTTAAATATAAAATATTGGCGTTACACTGTATGACAATATTTCGTTACACCGAATGACAAATATCAAAACGGCCCAAAAATATTGATTAAATGTGATTCCTTTAGCAACAACAATAATGATCCTATAAACAATTATCTGCAGCAGCACCAGTATTTTCTTTAAAGTTAAAAACTAAAATCAGGACGAGATGTTTAAGATGTCGACAGTTTACAGATAATGTGCCTTAAAATACATTCAAATGATATAAAATAGTTATAAATGATAATATCCACTATTAATACAACAACTAAATACAACAAATAAATATGATGCATGATTAAATGTTATAAACTATCACTGTCATTCAGTGTAACGTTTCTGTCATTCAGTGTAACGTTTCTGTCATTCAGTGTAACGTTCCTGTCATTCAGTGTAACGTTTCTCTCATTCAGTGTAACGTTTCTGACATTCAGTGTAACGTTTCTGTCATTCAGTGTAACGTTTCTGTCATTCAGTGTAACATGTTTAACACTGAAGGACAGATCTCATACATAAACACATTTATCAGGCAGTTCCTTTGCTACCTATATAAAGTTAAGACCTTCACCGATAGACATTATCATTAATTATCATATTTAATTTAGCTTTTTAAAAATCATAATATTTAAAGTTTGTTTTCTGAGTCGCACTGAAGGACATTTTTGGACCATGGGTTACAAGCTGGTGAAAAACTGAAATGATCAAATATTACAGAGAGATGTAGTCACATGACCACATGGACAGAGGGTCCTCTAAGGGTCCTTTTCATGATGTCACACACTGTCACATGATCAGCATCATGTGGTATGCTTTAAAATGACTTTTTACCCATCGTTACACTGAATGACATTGGTGACGCACACATTTTGGGACAAAAGTTATTCACATTTTAAAATAAGTTGCATTATTCTACATAATGTTGCAAACACTTACATAATCATGCCATGTGTGTTAATTTATATTTTAGGATGATTTTTCTACATTTTAAAAACAGTTTTGTTATTAGAATTTAACTCGGGACAGTTACACTGAATGACATTTTGACACTTTAAAGCTCAATAATTAATTTAATACTTTGACACAAACATTCTTCTGAGTGAAAAGAAGGGGAAGGGTTGAGTGTTTTAATATTATATTTATAAATATTTATCTTTTTATTTTAAATGAATGGCCCAAATACTAAAGACTGACACTAAAACTATTCACAGATCTAAAAGTATGAATGCATGTATTCAAATACATGACTTCCACTCTTATCTATATGCACAACATACAAACATATTTTATAAATGATACTGAGATTTGGTGGTTTATTTCTACCAATGACTCCTTTTATATCTCCCTCTTAATTCATTACAAAATGTAAAAGAAAATACTTTGACTTTTCATCATCAATGACGATGATGTCACTGATCACTTTCAAATGGATTCATTTATTTAACAAGTCACTGACAATAACATAAGTTTTGAATATATCACCTAACCCTTTAAAAGGTAGAAACATACTGATGGAGAGCTAGTGCAATATTAAAATCATGTTTGTTATATTATTATTTAAATTCAAGCGTGTTCAAACCTTCCTCTCATTATCAACAAAGTAAAATGAGCTGAGCTACCTGCAGCTCTGCAGTGCTGCCTCTCCCTGCATCACCACTGTTAGCTTCCAGCTCAACTTCATCTCATCTCTAATATGAAAGCAGTGGACATGAATAAGAAACATACTGATGGGAATGTCAAGAACAAGCCAAGAACACACAGACAGACTAACTCCTTTCTAGATGTGGAACGTTACTGGTTTAAGTTACATGAGTTAAGTTGATAGAAAAATCCTGTTCTTTAACCATCTTAAATACTTCATTAATTACATTCAGACAAACATCAGACGCAGCTGGAATCAAGTTTCACTTTGAAAAACATTCTCATCTAAAGGTCCACTTACTCTGTATGTCCAAAGCTTTCAGTCACATCTCATGGTCTTCCTCAGTGATGGAGTGTCTCAGTTGTCATGGAGATGGTTTAAGTTTGAATGGTTTCAGTAAAGTAGTTAATAAATCAACAGATGATAAACTGCAGCTGTATTGTGTCTCGTTCTCTCCATCAGATGCCTGTGAACTGGAACTGGATCCAAACACAATGCACAGAGACCTCAAACTGTCTGATAACAACAGGAAGGTGACATGTGTGTATGAGGATCAGTCATATCCTGATCATCCAGACAGATTTGACTCCTGGCCTCAGCTGCTGTGTAGAAATGATCTGACTGGTCGCTGTTACTGGGAGGTCGAGTGGAGAGGAAGAGTTGAAATATCAGTGAGTTACAGAAGAATCAGAAGGAAAGGAGACAGTGATGACTGTAGGTTTGGAAACAATGATCAGTCCTGGAGTCTGAACTGCTCTGATGGTGGTTACTCTGTCTGGCACAATAACAGAGAAACATCCATCTCCTCCTCCTCCTCCTCCTCCTCCTCCTTCTCCTCCTCCTCCTCTTCCTCCTCCTCCTCCTCCTCTGTCTCTAACAGAGTAGCAGTGTATGTGGACTGTCCTGCTGGCACTCTGTCCTTCTACAGAGTCTCCTCTGACACACTGATCCACCTCCACACCTTCAACACCACATTCACTCAACCTCTGTATGCTGGGTTTGCATTCGGCTCTGGTTCCTCAGTGTCTCTGTAGGAGGAGCAGTGAGGAGCAGTGAGGAGTAATGAGGAGCAGAGAGGAGTAATGAGGAGCAGTGAGGAACAGTGAGGAGTCATGAGGAGCAGAGAGGAGCAGTGGGGAGCAGAGAGGAGTAATGAGGAGCAGAGAGGAGTAATGAGGAGCAGTGAGGAACAGTGAGGAGTCATGAGGAGCAGAGAGGAGCAGTGGGGAGCAGAGAGGAGCAATGAAGAGAAATGAGGAGCAGAGAGGAGCAGTGAGGAGTAGAGAGGAGTAATGAGGAGCAGAGAGGAGTAATGAGGAGCAGTGAGGAGTCACGAGGAGCAGTGAGGAGCAGTGAGGAGTAGTGAGGAACAGTGAGGAGCAGAGAGGAGTAATGAGGAGCAGAGGAGTAGTGAGGAGCAGAGAGGAACAGTGAGGAGCATTGAGGAGCAGAGAGGAGCAATGAGGAGCAGTGAGGAACAGAGAGGAGCAATGAGGAGCAGTGAGGAGCAGAGAGGAGTAGTGAGGAGTAATGAGGAGTAATGAGGAGCAGAGAGGAGTAGTGAGGAACAGAGAGGAGCAGTGAGGAGCAGAGGGGAGTAATGAGGAGCAGTGAGGATCAGAGAGGAGCAGTTAGGAGCAGAGAGGAGAAATGAGGAGCAGTGAGGAGCAATGAAGAACAGAGAGGAGCAGTGAGGAGCAATGAGGAACAGAGAGGAGCAATGAGGAGCAGTGAGGAGCAGAGAGGAGTAGTGAGGAGTAATGAGGAGTAATGAGGAGCAGTGAGGAGTAGAGAGGAGCAGTGAGGAACAGAGAGGAGCAGTGAGGAGCAGGGAGGAGTAATGAGGAGCAGAGAGGAGAAATGAGGAGCAGTGAGGAGCAGAGAGGAGTAGTGAGGAACAGAGAGGAGCAGTGAGGAGCAGAGAGGAGTAATGAGGAGCAGTGAGGATCAGAGAGGAGCAGTGAGGAGAAACGAGGAGTAATGAGGAGCAGTGAGGAGCAGAGAGGATATTTGTAGACTTAAGTGTGCTAATGGCAAAGAGAGTAAAACCTTCTCATGGACAAATACCAGTAGCCCAAGTGTAAAGAGGTGGTTGTCTGAAATGTCTTCAACTCTCACTTTAGACAAAATGACATATACAATAAAACACCAACAACATCATTTCCACCAGAGGCCTGTACTACGAAGCTGGATTTTCTCTTATCGAGGTAACTTCAGGGTTAACCCTGGGTTTTCCGTACTACGAAGCTGGTTCACTTCTTACCGGGGTAAATCACCATGGTAACTTATGCTGAACGGCTAACCTGCTCCGGGGTAAATCACCATGGTAACTGATGCTGAACGGCTAACCTGCTCCAGGGTAAATCACCATGGTAACTTATGCTGAACGGCTAACCTGCTCCAGGGTAAATCACCATGGTAACTGATGCTGAACGGCTAACCTGCTCCGGAGCAGGTTATGTTCTGGATAAGAGATCAATGAGTACAAAAGCACCACCTCCTGACCAATCAGTTCTCTTAGAAAATGACCTGCCCATTCTTAAAAGATCCTGGCTGTCAACATTGGTGCAGATCGTGAGAGGAGCGCTTAGGAGAGAATGAGCTTTTAGTGATAGATGCAATTTTTTAATTGGCCAAAATATTTAAAAAATAATCATTGAGGCACGTGGGGGATATTATTCTGTAGGTTTGACATCCTGAGATCAAAGTGTCAGGGAGCATAATAACTGTATTTATTTATTGTAATTGTAAAAAATTGACGAAAATATATATTTGTAAAATAAGCCTTGAGGCACATGAGGGATATTATTCTGTATGTTATACAGTTGGTTTGACATCATTCACTCAAATGGTTGAAGCATAATAGGTTTGTATTTTGAATGTTGAATATTAAACTAACTTAATGTCTCTATGAGAGGAAGGGCACTGAGGAAGCGTTCTGCCCCAAACGTCTGTGCCGTAATAAAGTGACATTGTGTGATCAGAGTGTTGTCCGTTAAAATTGTCTGATAAATTAATATTGTATGATCTCGTGAATTTACACATTAACAGAGTCAGCAATGTTCTGCCAGCATTCCTTCCTGGCTTTTGCTGCAGCATCAGTGTTGCTTTTGGCCTGGATGATGTTTGAATTCTTCATATTTATGAAGAATAATTGTCTGCTCCTCCATGGTAAAGTAGCTCTGCAGGGTTTCTGCATGTTTATGATTGGTCAGACGCTGCAGACACCTCCCCTTTATGTGAACGCGCAGAGATCCAGATTGGAAAACCCTGGGTTGATTTACCGAGTTGATAACCAGCTTCGTAGTACCGCTTATCCTAGACTGCGAATGTCTGGATAAATCAACCCAGGTAACGGAGAGATATCCTGGATAGGTTAATCCAGCTTTGTAGTACAGGCCTCTGGTGTGGGATCCCTTTATTTGCTTTGTATTGAGGACAGACTTGTCTCATGTGATGGAAGAGCCTGGGGACGCTTTGCAGTACTTAATATTACACAAATATGTTTGTTTTAATATTGTTTATCTTTTCTTGTATATAATGAACTCACTAACCTGATTCCCAACCAAGAATTTGAAATGTTGTAAGGGCCGGGGGGGGGGGGGGGGGTCGACGTGTTTGTTCAATACATGTAATTGTATTTCTTTGTTGTTGGTTTTTTTTGTAATATTGTGAAAACAATAAAAAAGAATGTTGGCAAAAAAAAGAAGAATAGTTTTTGCATTTCTTGTCCAGAATTAAAGTTCCTTGGATTGATAGTGGGGACAGTTGCTGTATAATTTGGTGTGTCTTTATGGTTTTGGTTAGAAATACAAATTGTTGGGGAAGTGTGTTTCATAAGTATGGAAGCGCATTCACTGGATAAAACAAAATGTAGACACCTTATCTCGTAACTATGAGATAAGAAGAAGGTGCCATGTTAGGTGTTACACTGTACAGTCGACTGATAATCACCCAAATTGATGATTGATGAATTAATTGATTGTTTTTATCAGTCGGTTGCTTTTTATAAAAAGTGAAATCTGGACAAATAAAACAAAGATGACGAGGAGAGAAAAGATATCGTAATTACAAGATAAGGTGTCTAATTTTTTTTTATCCAGTGAATGCAATGCGCTTCTGTACATAAGTTCATGAAATGTGAAATGAAAGGGTTAAAACTGCCGTTAGCTTCCATGAAGTCAGTTATAGACCAAATATTTCTCTAAAACCAGTCTTTATAAAATAAGGATTTGTTGCATATCTGTTGTTCCATTACAGTAGAATAGGGTGAGGTGTTATGTATATAGAACATTTTCCAATATAATAATGAACTCTGATAATGAGTATGGAGTATATTAGTGACTCTGATAATGACCAGTGATGGGAATAACGCTGTTTAAATAAACGGCGTTACTTTTTTCAGTAACGGGTAATGTAACTAATTACTATTTCCATGGTTACAACGCCGTTACGTTACTTAATGAAATGAGGCACATTACAAACTGAAGCTAATCTACTCAGTGAACCTGTTCTCATCCAACTTTGCTCTCAGCCACAAAAGACGGGAGGGGCGGCACAACAGTGATGATGATTGATTCAGGCAGAGTAAGATTTCATGGTAAGCCAATCAGAGGCAGTGCTTACACACAAACCACACATGCACACAGAGAGACACACACACACACACACACACAAACACACACACACTCACTAGCAGAAGCTGCAGCGATGGCGAGTTCGGAGGAAAAGGTTGCGTTTTTAAACAGGAAGTAGAGACACTACTTTAATGTCCTTGAGGTAAAAGGCAGGAACATACATGTGAAATGTACATTATGTATCAGAGCCAAGTATTTGTCCACGTCCGTTAAAAAGCAACTCTAACCTAATGAAGCATCTCTCAACGGCACACTCTACTACAAAACCTGTGGCCAAAAACACAGTTGTTGAAGCTGTTGGCTGTTTTATGCTTACATCTGCTTGTAGAAACCCACTTAGAAAAAAAATACAAATTCTTAGACATATTTATACTTTTTTTTTTTTAATTATTATTATTTTTTAAAATAACGCTTTAGTTACTTTCCCTGGTAACTAGTTACTTTTTGGTAGAAGTAACTGTAACTATAACTAATTACTTTTTAAAAGTAACGTGCCCGACACTGATAATGACACAGGAAGCTTATTAACATCAAAACCAGTAATAAGCAGAGACTGAATGTTACTGTACGACTGTATGTGTGACTAATAAAAACAACCTTTACCTTTAGTTTGTATGGTTTTATGTGAGAATGTTAAAACATATGAACATAAATATATTTAAACGTTTCCCGCCTTTTTGTCCCGGCAGCTCCGCGGACACCTCTGTTTACGATAATTTCCCAGCATGCCTTTCTCAGGTCCTTTTCCGCCATTTTCGCCCCGTAGAGGAAGGTGAGTTTCCAACATGTCGCCAAAAAACTGTAAATATCTGTTTTAATTCTGCGGTAATCCCGCTCCATCTTCCCGCCGCGGCTCCACCGGGCTCCGGTCCGCTCTCCCGCCGGTTGCCGCGGCTGTGCGGCCCGGGATGCCGGAGATCCAGACCGGATAGAGTTGAGAGCGGCTCGCCGAGCGGAGAGTAGCCGGGGGGGAGACGCTGGAGGCCGGGGAGAGTGTGAGCGGAGAGCCGCTGTTAGAACCGCGTCTGCCTGGTGTTATTACCGGAGGTTTTCCGGTGTTAGAAACGGAGGTTACCCGGTGTTAGAACCCTTGCTGCTGTATTACCGGAGGGTTCCCGGTGTTAGAACCCTTCCCGCTGTATTACCGGAGGTTTCCCGGTGTTAGAACCCTTGCTGCTGTATTACCGGAGGGTTCCCGGTGTTACTGTGGTTATAAGTGATGACGGTAGATATCAGACATTAAGGGTTAAATGTTAGTAAAGGACAGAAATGAGAATGAAAACTAGCTGGAGGTTTCTCAGTGTTAGATAAACCCACCTTGCTCTGTATGTAGATATTATATTATATTATATTATATATCATATGTTGTTATATAATCTTAACTTTGCTCTGTAATGAAGCATCAGGTCCAGAGTTTGGGAATCTGCTCCTGTGTGACAGGAAGTGAACTTTAACTCATTATGTAAAAGTTATAAACTAATAAGTTAAAGTTTGTTTCAGTCGTTAAACTCTTGTGCACGTTGTGTTCATGTGAGAGCTTTAACTTTCTTCTTTTAGTCTCTTAATGTGAGGAAATACATCTGACCTGAATTCATCCAAACACTCAAGAATCAGGGCCTCAAAGTCACTTTTCAAAATAAAGGTATTTCCTCCTTAAATGCTTCATATAGGAGGATTTTACTTTGTTAGATTCTTGTAGACTTTCCTTCAGTTTCAGGTTATTTTATCCTCTGAACTTTATTAAATATAATAATTAGTTATTTAATACTTGTAGTTTTATTCTCTGAGCTTTATTGTGAATACTCTCTGATCAATAACTCTCTGATCTCCGTCTCCTCGTTATAACTGATGGATTTATAGGAACCGATCCGTCCGACGCTGGTTTCTCCTTCAGATACCAGACAGGAAGTGATGAAGTGTGTTCAGAACAGCTGTCAGAATAAAAGTTTAACATCAGTTTGTTTGTTTCCAGGTGAAACCGAGACGACAAGAATCATGCCTGGAAGGTGAGACTGGAGCACACACACGGAGAGACACACACACAGAGAGACGCTCACTCACAGAGAGACACATACACACATAATACATATACACAAGCTCACACAGACACACACGCTCACACACATATACACACATACATACAGAGACACATACAGACACACATAATACATATACAAACACATATACACACACTCATACATACACACGCTCACAAGCTCACACAGACACACACATATACAAACACACTCACAGAGAGACACACATACACATAAAACACACACATCACTGGTTATAGGTTCCAGACTGCTGAGTAATGATTGGTTATTAATGATGTATGGTTGTTGGTTCCAGACTGTGGAGTGATTAGTAATGATTGATTATTGGTTATTATTGATTATTGGTTATTGGTTCCAGACTGTGGAGCAAGGCCATCTTCACCGGCTACAAGCGCGGTCTGAGGAACCAGCGTGAACACACGGCGCTGCTGAAGCTGGAAGGATGCTACAGCAGAGACGAGGTCGACTTCTACCTCGGGAAACGCTGCGCATACGTCTACAAGGCCAAGAAGTAAGATCAATAACTCTCTGATTAATAACTCTGATCAATACTCTCTGATCAATAACTCTGATCAATACTCTCTGATCAATAACTCTGATCAATACTCTCTGATCAATAACTCTGATCAATACTCTGATCAATACTCTCTGATCAATAACTCTCTGATTAATACTCTGATCAATAACTCTCTGATCAATACTCTGATTAATAGGGCTGAATGATTGTAGTAAAAGATGTGATATTGATTCCTGATTGGTTGAAATGAAGCTTCAGTGACATGAGAACATTTAATGTTACTTTAACCTGAGGATGAAACTAAAGAGCAGTTATTACTAATGAACAACTACAAGAGTACTTACAAAACAATATATATAGCAAAACATCCTTAATTAGGTTAATTTAAAAAAAAAATGCAGCAAAGGACCTCCGATCGGTATTGGAACCGGGGTCGGCTGCGTATGTGGCGTGAGCTCTAACCACTAGACCACCTGTACACCTTTAACCACAGAGATTTAACAGAGTACAGAGTTGGTGCTTGGTGAATGTCCTGAGGGAGCCAGTTCCACAGTGTAGGAGCTACCGCACTGAAGACCCTGCTCCCAATGGTTTGCCTTCTGGTGCAAGGGGAGGGGGGAGGGGGAGGGGGAGGTAGAAGAGGAGGATGAGGAGGTAGAGGGGGAAGAGGTGAAAGAGGTAGGGGGGGGGGGGGAGAGGAGGAGGAGGAGGAGGAGGAGGGGGGGGGGGGGGAGGAGGAGGAGGAGGGGGGGGGGGGAGAGGAGGAGGAGGTAGAAGAGGAGGGGGAAGAGGAGGATGAGGAGGAGATGGAAGAGGTGAAAGAGGTAGAGGAGGAAGAGGGGGAGGTAGAAGAGGAGAGGAGGAGAGGAGGAGAAGGGGGAGGAGGAGGAGGAGAAGGAGGAGGCCTTCTGGTGTGGAGGGGAGCGGGGGGGGGGGGGGCATGGACAGGAGGCCCAAGTCGGCGGCAGAGTGCAGGTCTTGTGAAGGGTGGTAGACATGGAGAAGGTCTGTTAGGTGCTGGGGTATAGATGTATGATTGGTTGTTTCTCCTGGATGTTGCTGATCAATAGTTAGTATTGATGAAGAACAGAAGATGAATTCTACTTAAGGTTTAGTTTTCAGTTCATCATGTGAAACTCTGAACTAACGTAGAGCGACTAACGATGTCACATTAAAAACAGGAAACAGCTTCGTAGACGTTTAAACATACTTATTAAACAGAACATCATGAAACCGAGACGTAGAAACTAGCATAAGTTCAGGACTACAGAGACCTGGTTAAAAGCTGCATGCTCTAATGTTAGAATGAAAATCAATGTTGTACAAACTGCACCGGATTATAAGCTGCAGGTGTCCCACGATGTCATATGAGATATTAGCTAGCTAGGATTGGTCCCATCAGTGATCGCATGTTTCTACACTCTGTGACTGTGATCCTCATAAAAGTCATATTATATAAATCTGCTTTATATAAACTAACCACATTCATTAGTCATTTAACTTGTAAGTGATTAAACTAAGTCTGACTGTTACTGGAGTAATCTACCTGGTTCTGTTAGGGTTGGGGGTTGGGGGGGCAGGGTTAGGGTTAGGGGTTGGGGGGGGGGGGGGGCGGGAACGAGTCGGACAACAACGTATCACACATGAAGCAAAGTTAAAATATAATAAATTACGTAACAACACCCACGAAAATAAAATAAACATGCATTAGCCCGTAGCACTGTAGTAAAGCTGCAGTGTTTAAGTGTCTGCTCTAAAAACCAGCAACATGTAGCACCTGTTTGTTCCATTATCAACCACACATAAACCCTAACCCTAACCCATCACACACGGAGCAGCTCACACACACACACACACCGCTGTGATGTCTGCTCTGCCCCGTCCCGCTCCGTCTGCTGCTGATGATGATGATGATGATGATGAGTTATATCTGACCCACTGTTTGTACATAAAATCAAAAGTTGTATTATGTAAACACACGAGTAGGATGTTAGAGGCACTTTAAGTTTCTGCTCTATAAACCAGCAACATGTATTTATGTTTGTTGCATTATCAACTTTAATAATAATAATGGTTCAGAATAAACAATCTAGATTAAAGCTGTTAAAATAAATAAATAAAATCATTTGAACCTGTAAAATATAAGCATGCTGATTATAAAATAACTTTTAGGGGAAAATACAATTTATTAATTAAATTAATTAATTTTTAGGGTTTGAGCTCTAAAGTCACCTCTAAACATAAATTAATATTCTCCAGTTTATAAACACTTTGTTCATTTAAGATTTTAATGAGTTCAGATCAGAGTTTGTAGATTTTATAATAATTAATATTAATAATACTAACAGCTGTTTCCAACTCACAATGAATTAGTTTCTGATTTCAACTTTTTCTCTTTTCTCTTTTTATGTTTTTCCTTTTCTGTTTTGAAACAAACTTCTTCTTATTATTATTATTATTATTATTATTTTATTATATTACTGTTTAATTTATAAAATGTCTCAAATCAGTTTTTCTGTCAGAAGACGAAAGAAATCAGAATATTAACTTTTTTCTTTTGTTTTTGTTAAAATAACTTTGATCAATAAATCTGATCAGAATAATTATTGATTTTATTTTGAAAGATTAAAATCTGATAAATTATATTTAATACAATTTTTATTTGAGCTGAAAGTTTAAATCACTGTTTGGTTGATGTGAATTTAACCTGATTCCTCTCTGAGGGAGTGAATTGATAATTGATGATTGATTGATTGATTGATTGTCTCGTGGTGCGTTCAGGAACACGGTGACGCCCGGCGGTAAACCCAACAAGACTCGTGTGATTTGGGGGAAAGTGACGCGCGCTCACGGCAGCAGCGGGATGGTCCGAGCAAAGTTCAGCAGCAACCTGCCGGCCAAGGCCATCGGACACCGCATCAGAGTGGTGAGTGAACCTAACGCACCTGCTGCTGCATTCAGGGACAATCAGACACACCACGCACTCACCTGCTGCTGCCTTCAGGGACAATCAGACACACCACACACACACACACACACACCTGCTGCCGCCTTCAGGGACACTCAGACACACCATGCACACACCAGCTGCTGCCTTCAGGGACAATCAGACACCTCACACACCTGCTGCTGCCTTCAGGGACAAACGGACACACCATGCACACACACCAGCTGCAGGTTTTTATTTTTAAATGAAATTATTCAGACTTTATTGATTATTGATCAGGTTATAAATATATTTTTCTCTGAAATCAGCTGATCGATCAACAGGTGACGTTTGATCACAGCTGTTTTTCTATCAGTGATCAATATGTTTGATTTTCAGGGTTCAGTTTGAGTTCATGTTTAAATGTTTCAGAATCTGAAGTGAAACCTGCAGATCAATAAAAATGATCAATATGTAATCAATCAATTTATAATCACGTGAAACAGGAAACTCTGAAACTTTACTGATCAATAATCAATAATCAGAAGAGTTTGATGAAGCAGCAGCTCGTTGATACGTTTGGATCTAAAGGAGTCTGATAGTTATTGATCAGCTGATCATGTGACTCATCATGTGACTTCCTGTCTCCACAGATGCTGTACCCCTCTCGTGTTTGAGGACGAAACGTCGCCGCGGCTTTTCATGTTGTTTGTATATAAACAATAAACAGATCAGGTTCACTCTGCTCCAAGTCTCCTTCTTCATCATCATCTTCATCATTAGTGTTTTATACAGGTTGAGAGTTGAATAGTTTACAGAGCAGCTCGTCTCTGTCAGGATCACGTCAGCAGAGTCAAAGTCATACAGCAACATCTGATCTCATGTGGGCCGGGTCATTAAAGAGATGGAAGGGAGGGAGGAAACAAGGATGGAAAGAAGGGAAAGGTGATAGGAAGAAAATAAAGGAGGGAAGGAAACACAAAAGGAAGGAAAATAAGATGAAAGATTGAAGGAAGGAAACAAAGGAGGACAGAAGTAAGAAAGGGAGGAAGGAAAAGGGATTAGGAAGAAAGGAAAAGAAAATTAAGGAAAGATGAAAGGAAGGGAGGACAGGGAAAGAAGGACAGATGACAGCAGAGTCAGAGATGTAACAAGTGTTTATTCATTAGTCAGATTATAGACAGGAAAATACATGTGGAATACATTTTATCCACTTCAGCAACAACATCAATGTGTTAATAACTACAAATACTTTAAAAGTTAAATGTAGAAATAAACCAAAATGTTTCTTTTCATGTTTTAAATGAAGTCATTATTAGTAGATGTCCACTTAAACACACTGTAGCTGATCACATATTTAATATCTATCATTCTTTTGTGGTTACACCATTTGACATTTTTAGGAGCATTCAGTCTTTTGGTATAAAATGGAGCAAATGTCATTTCAAATCTCTCTTATTGATCTTTTATTAATATATTGATTATATTGAAGTGGTCGTAACCTCCATGGTGTCTTGCTGCGAAGTTCAGTCTGAATTTAAACCTGATGCTGCTTTTAAATCTAGTTTTAATATATTTATGGATTCATCATCAAACCAACGTTTATTATTAACTGATCAGGGACGACTTTAAAAAGAAAGATAAAAGCAGACTTCAGTAAACCAAATATAAACTGATAGGTTAGTGATATCTGAACTGTGTGAAGGTCTGAAGACAAGAAGAGATAAAAGAAGTGAAGATGTGGAATGATACTCGTTTTTGTTGTTTAGATTAAAATGTTATTAATAAGGTAACGGTACTTTAAACTGTTAGAGATCCACCAGACAGAAACTAATTATTATTACAGTCTCATAATAATCTGGGAAAACTCCAAATGATATGACATAGACATATATACATAGACTCCGCAGTGACTGTGGAGAGGCTTAAAGCGCCGCCATCTTGGTACAGGGCTAGCAGAGACAGTAGTACATGTATATCTATAGAGGTAAGAGATGCTCCACAGTCTCAAAGTAGAATTATTCACTGAAATCTCAACTGATTTATTTATTTATTTTTATTATAACTGAGCGATGTATGATCACTAATAGCACAAACACGTCATTCCTCTATAGACGTAAAGCGCTGCAGGAGCGAGTGGCCCTGAACCAAGATGGCCGCCGTGTAGGCAGCAGCAGTCAATGCGGCGTCTACGTTTATATGTCTATGATCACTCCTGCAGCGCATTATGTCTACAGAGGAATGACGTGTTTGCACTATTAAAAAGTGATCATACATTGCTCAGTTACAATAAAAATAAATAAATAAAATTGCTTAATTGTCAACATATATTCACACAGGTTGTTACAGATGTCAGATAGATACAGATAGACAGACACGTTTTTAACTAATCAAACCGTTTGGTCGAGATTTCAGTGAATAATTCTACTCAGAAATTGTGGAGTAGTTCTTACCTCCATAGATATACATGTACTACTGCCTCTGCTAACCCTGCTAGCCCTGTACCAAGATGGCGGCGCTTTACGCCTCTCCACAGTCACTGCGGCGTCTACGGTGTGAAATGGCAGAAAGGTAAGAGTCACTTCAGGCTTTTAAAAGTGAAGCAGCTGCTGTGTTTTAATCATTGAGAGGTTTGAGGCTCTGCAGGTTGAGTGGAGGTGTGAGGGGAAGTTTATTAATGATGTGAAACTATCAGAAAATCACCTTTAATTGATCTGATTCAGCGGCTCTCTCTCTCCATTCACTCTCAAGCTCGCTCCACCACAGCTAACACAACACCGTCAGTCCTTCCGGTCCTTTCTGTTGGTGGATTTCCTAAAGGCAAGGCAAGGCAGTTTTATTTATATAGCGCATTTCATACACAATGGCAACTCAATGTGCTTTACATAAAACAGAAACATTAAAACATACAATTAACCCCCCCCCTCCCCATAATAAAAACGAAGTACAGAAAAATAGAAAGACATAAATAAAATGATTGCAGCATAAAATAATAAATTAGCTTTAAAATCATTAAAAGGACATAGAGTGCAAATGAAAGATTAAAATGTAAAGTGCTTTAAAAGAGCTCAATCGTAAGCACAGGAGAAGAGAAATGTTTTTAACCTGGATTTAAAAGTGTTCACTGTTGGGGCTGATTTCAGTTCTGCTGGTAGTTTGTTCCAGTTGTTCCACACACACACACACACACACACACACACACACACACACACACACACACACAGATAGACTTATTGTGGAGGTTTCTGACATGGACAGTAGTTCAGAGGATGCTTCCGTAGAGTTATACTCGGTCAGGATGATGAGTCACACAGTATATTAGTATACAGGATTGTTACAGCAGCTGTTGTTATTTATGGTTTCTGCAATAAATACAAACATTAGTGTTAATATTACCCTGAACTATTACTAGTATAATAAATACATTATACAAACATTACTACAATATACAGTTTTCCTCTAAACATCAAAAGCACCGAGGAACACTACACGTGACCAAACTGACCAGAGATCTGCTGTTACTGACTAATATTTACATGGAAATATTAACATGAACATTATCTATCAGATAACACATGTAGCTATACCTTAAGTCACGTTATGCATGATAGCGACATTACAAAGTTTAATCACTTCTAGCGCAATTAGTGGCAGTAAACACCAAATTAGCGGCTAAGCTAACAGCCGTCATATCAACAACATTGCTAATGAATAAACAGCATGAATAATACACTCACTCTTCTCAAAGACGCACATGAACAAACAACACTGCATTATAAATAACTACAGCGTGAGCAGTGTCCACTTTGATGGTAACACGAAGAAGAATGAAGTGTCAGTCACGATGCACAGCAGCACCACAGCGCCCCCAGGTGGTCACAGAGCATACAAACCAATATGAAAATAACAAACGTGAAGTATATTTGGAGCCTTTCTAACAACACTCCTGAACAAGAATCTTAAAACCAGGGGGAAATTACAAGTATTAACATTTCATGGTGGTGGATGGTAACCAGGTTTTAAGTTCACAATGTAAAAAGAAGAAACAGGAGCCAGAGACAAAAAACATGAAGTGGGCAATTTATTGAAAACTGCATTTAAACTCAAACAGGCTGTTCATCAGCTGATCAAAGGTTTAAGACCATAGCCTTAAAAAAGTCCAAATCTGCACTAAAGTCTGGCTTTCATGTCATTTTCTGTCAGACATTCACACTGTCAGGACCTTTCTGTCTATGAATGTGGCAGGATTGTTGAGCTGCACAAGCAATAAATAGTCAGAGTCCGAGCTTTATATACAGTTAGCTAGTTTATACTACTTTATATACAGTTAGCTAGTTTACACTACTTTATATACAGTTAGCTAGTTTACACTACTTTATATACAGTTAGCTAGTTTATACTACTTTATATACAGTTAGCTAGTTTATACTACTTTATATACAGTTAGCTAGTTTACACTACTTTATATACAGTTAGCTAGTTTATACTACTTTATATACAGTTAGCTAGTTTATACTACTTTATATACAGTTAGCTAGTTTACACTACTTTATATACAGTTAGCTAGTTTATACTACTTTATATACAGTTAGCTAGTTTATACTACTTTATATACAGTTAGCTAGTTTACACTACTTTATATACAGTTAGCTAGTTTATACTACTTTATATACAGTTAGCTAGTTTATACTACTTTATATACAGTTAGCTAGTTTACACTACTTTATATACAGTTAGCTAGTTTATACTACTTTATATACAGTTAGCTAGTTTACACTACTTTATATACAGTTAGCTAGTTTATACTACTTTATATACAGTTAGCTAGTTTACACTACTTTATATACAGTTAGCTAGTTTATACTACTTTATATACAGTTAGCTAGTTTACACTACTTTATATACAGTTAGCTAGTTTATACTACTTTATATACAGTTAGCTAGTTTACACTACTTTATATACAGTTAGCTAGTTTATACTACTTTATATACAGTTAGCTAGTTTATACTACTTTATATACAGTTAGCTAGTTTACACTACTTTATATACAGTTAGCTAGTTTACACTACTTTATATACAGTTAGGTCACAGAGCATACAGACCAATATGAAAATAACAAACGTGAAGTATATTTGGAGCCTTTCTAACAACACTCCTGAACAAGAATCTTAAAACCGGGGGGGGGGGGGGGGGTCTGCAAAATCAGACTGATGAGCAGAAAATGCATTATTGTCCTTATTACTGTTACCATAACAACCAACTATTACATTTCTGTAGTAAAGAGCAAATTCACAAGACTGAAAGGGGAGGAGGAAGAGTGGCACGAGGAGAAGGTGAAAGGATATTATTCTGAGGATAATCAACAGGTGGTAAGAAAGGTGGAGGGGAAGTTTTATCTAACTGAAAGGGGGGGTTAGCAGCTTCAGAGGAGATGAGGGATGTGCATTGATCGTTTTCAAATCATCAGAACAAGTAAAGAGCTCAGTGGGAGAAGCGGTTGAAGGGTGTGTGTCTGCCCCCAGTAGGCAGGACTGGAAGCAAGGGAGTGATTTACAACGTTTCAGAGTCGAGTTTTTAAATAACTTAAAAGGGGGACATATCATTAGTCACTAAGGCTTAGTGTGACGACATCGGGAGGATCTCACTGTCTGGCCAAAAAAAAGGTCACACAGTCTAATATGTCGTTGGACTGTCTTTAGCTTTGATTCCAGCAGCATTCACTGTGGCATTGGTTCGATAAGCTTCTGCAATGTCACATGATTTATTTCCATCCAGTGTTGCATTCATTTGTCACCAAGATCTTGTATTAATGATGGGAGAGTCGGACCACTGTGCAAAGCCTTCTCCAGCACATCCCAAAGATTCTCAATGGGGTTCAGGTCTGGACTCTGTCTCATGCTCCCTGAACCACTCTTTCACAGTTTGAGCCTAATGAATCCTGGCATTGTCATCTTGGAATACGCCCGTGCCATCAGGGAAGAAACAATCCATTGATGTAATAACCTGGTCATTCAGTATATTCAGGTAGTCAGCTGACCTCATTCTTTCATAATGTTGTGAACCAAACTTAAACTTTTGAAAACAACAGTAGAACTCAGGGCTATGTTTAATAGTGAAAGTAAGAACATTTCCAAACGCACAATGCAAAGGGAACTCAAGGTGTGGCGGCATTTTAACCAGCCGCCTTCCTTTGTTCAGGGGTTTGCTGTGGTCTAGACGCGCTCCAATAAAAAACAATCACTGCCTCTCTTCAATCATGAGCAGCGTTTTATTTGTGTTGGTTTAAATGTCCATACACAATTTCAAAGTCACGAATAAACTTAAAGAAAGGACAAAAAAATGAATAAAGAGAGCGGTCTAAAAACATTATGGCTCTCCCCTGTCTCATCCGAGTCACCTGTCTCCCTCCTCCCTTTTATCCTCATTTCCTGGGAGGTGGCTGAATACTCACACAGTCTCATTAAATAATATCTAAACAGCTACTCACTAATCAGTGAGGCTAATCTGAAAAAAGGCTTCAGTTTTGCTAGGGAGCATAAAGATTGGATTCTGGAGCAATGGAAGGTCATATGGTCTGATGAGTCCAGATTGACGCTGTTCCAGAGTGATGGGCGCATCAGGGTAAGAGGAGAGGCAGATGAAGTGATGCACCCATCATGCCCAATGCCTACTGTACAAGTCGATGGGGGCAGTGATACGATCTGGGGTTGCTGCAGTTGGTCAGGTCTAAGTTTAGCAACATTATGAGCACAAAAAACTACCAAGATAAAAAAACCAACAAGAGTCATTTCATTTCATTTAATCCACCAAAAAAACTAGTGATTATTTGATTTTTTTCTTTACCAACAATTAAATTAAAATACAAGCTGTTTGTCTTTCTCCTGGTAGTAGGGATGAGCAGAAATGTAAAAATGGTTTAATTTTCTTTTCATCCATCCATCCATCCATCTTCTTGCCGCTTATCCTGGTCGGGTCTCGGGGGCAGCAGCCTAAGCAGGAAGCCCAGACTTCCCTCTCCCCAGCCACTTCGTCCAGCTCTTCCAGGGGGACCCCGAGGCGTTCCCAGGCCAGCCGAGAGACATAATCTCTCCAGCGTGTCCTGGGTCTTCTTTCTTTTCATATTTAGAATAATAAAAAACTTGATTGACATGAGACTTGATTTTCTTCACATGAAAGCGACAATAATGTTCAACATCAAGAGAGTGTTTCTGTTTCTGTGGAGTCTGACCAAAGTTAATATGAAACGTTTATAATAAATACATATATTTTTATGAATGAGAGTGAAATTAAAACATAAACTGTCCCTTTAAATCACTTCAAGCCTTAAGATAAGACTGAATTCTTTAATGTGTGTGTGTGTGTGTGTGTGTGTGTGAGTGTGTGAGTGTGTGAGCAGCAGGGGGCAGCAGAGCATTCTGGGATATGTAGTAGTTTATATTTCACCCTGAGTTCAGACTCTCAGGCTCAGTGATTGGTCAGAACAAACATCTGTGTATAATGATGCCGCATGTTTGAGTTCAGAGTAAAAGACTAAACTATATATTCATGAGTTTAAGAAGAGATCTGCTCTTACATTATGCTGCTTCTTCTTTATTCAGTTATTACACACAGAGCGGGTGAAGAGGACTCACTCTGCTTCATTTATCTTTAATATTATTCCAGATGCAGAAGTTGGACCTGATCAGCTGATGTGAGCTCAACCAGTTTCAGGAGACGACGACGACGACGATGATGATGATGATGGTGGTGGTGATGATGATGGTGATGATGATGATGACGATGGTGGTGATGGTGGTGATGGTGGTGATGATGGTGATGAGGATGATGATGATGATGATGATGATGATGGTGGTGGTGGTGATGATGATGATGGTGGTGATGATGATGATGATGATGATGGTGGTGGTGATGATGATGGTGGTGGTGATGATGATGGTGGTGATGATGATGATGATGATGATGGTGATGATGATGATGATGACTTCAGGAGAAAAACATCTTCACACCAGCTGGTCTGACTCTGTGTCTGCTGGAGAGGAATCAGCACAGACAGGAAGAGACTCGACCAGCTGAGGATGTGAGTAAAGCTCATCATGGACATCATCTCTCACCTCTGTGTTAGAACCTCTCAGCTCTGTGTTAGAACCTCTCACCTCTGTGTTAGAACCTCTCACCTCTGTGTTAGAACCTCTCACCTCTGTGTTAGAACCTCTCAGCCCTGTGTTAGAACCTCTCACCTCTGCAGGACTCTGTGTTAGAACCTCTCACCTCTGTGTTAGAACCTCTCAGCTCTGTGTTAGAACCTCTCACCTCTGCAGGACTCTGTGTTAGAACCTCTCACCTCTATGTTAGAACTTCTCAGCTCTGTGTTAGAACCTCTCACCTCTGTGTTAGAACCTCTCACCTCTGTGTTAGAACCTCTCACTTCTGTGTTAGAACCTCTCACTTCTGTGTTAGAACCTCTCACCTCTGTGTTAGAACCTCTCACCTCTGTGTTAGAACCTCTCACCTCTGTGTTAGAACCTCTCACTTCTGTGTTAGAACCTCTCACCTCTGTGTTAGAACCTCTCACCTCAGTGTT
>NC_070583.1:38675994-38700994 GCF_027409825.1 Scomber japonicus | reverse complement strand
TCTGGCGATCCTCGCCCGCCGGAAAGGACGGCTCCTATTG
Source organism: Scomber japonicus (assembly GCF_027409825.1). Classification (NCBI taxonomy): domain Eukaryota; kingdom Metazoa; phylum Chordata; class Actinopteri; order Scombriformes; family Scombridae; genus Scomber; species Scomber japonicus. The sequence continues at coordinate 38,700,954 of NC_070583.1, read as the reverse complement.
GACGACATCTGGCCCGTGTCACCGCGTGAGGGTTGCCATGCCAACAGCCTGAGGTAGGCGGAGCTTTACTTTTTTAAAAATGAGTCTATCAGAACCGTTCGTTTCACCCGGTGGTTTAATACACTACATTACCCAGAATGCACCCTGCTGTGTGTCAGGTTGGCGTCTCTGTGGGAGGAGGAGCGGAGGTCAAAGGGCAGCGAAGCGTCTCTCAGCGCCGTCGTTTGGACCTTCTGCCGAACACGACTCCTGCTGTCCATCCTCTGCCTCACCGTCACACAGCTGGCAGGGTTCAGCGGCCCGGTGAGTCTGCACCAGTAAGACCAGTAACACCAGCAACACCAGCACCACCAGTAAGACCAGCACCACCAGTAAGACCAGTTACACCAGTAACACCAGTAACACCAGCAACACCAGTAACACCAGTAAGACCAGTCAGCATTTTTTTTAAATGCTGCCGCAAAATCAGACATTTTAGGCAACAATCAGAAAAAAATCCCGCGAAGTCTTGGAGGGACTGTAAAGCAGCAAGACAAGTAGCACCAATCTAACCAGTATATAACTAGTGTAACCAGTGTAACCAGTATAACGAGTATAACCAGTATAACCAGTATACCTCCCCAGGCCTTCGTGGTGAAGCGGCTGCTGGACTACTCCCAGCGGCAGGAGTCTGATCTGGGCTTCGGGCTGCTGCTGGTTCTGGGTCTGCTGGGGACGGAGCTGGTCCGGTCCTGGTCTCTGGCTCTGACCTGGGCCCTCAACTACCGGACCGGGACGCGGCTCCGAGGGGCCGTCCTCAGCCTCGCCTTCACCAAGATACTGCGGCTCCGCAGCGTGAGGGACAAGTCCATGGGACAGGTGAGGGACACGTCCATGGGACAGGTGAGGGACACGTTCATGGGACAGGTGAGGGACACGTTCATACAGGTGAGGGACACGTCCATACAGGTGAGGGACACGTCCATACAGGTGAGGGACACGTTCATACAGGTGAGGGACACGTCCATACAGGTGAGGGACACGTCCATGGGACAGGTGAGGGACACGTCCATGGGACAGGTGAGGGACACGTCCATGGGACAGGTGAGGGACACGTTCATACAGGTGAGGGACACGTCCATGGGACAGGTGAGGGACACGTTCATACAGGTGAGGGACACGTCCATGGGACAGGTGAGGGACAAGTCCATGGGACAGGTGAGGGACACGTCCATGGGACAGGTGAGGGACACGTCCATACAGGTGAGGGACACGTCCATACAGGTTCATACAGGTGAGGGACACGTCCATACAGGTTCATACAGGTGAGGGACACGTCCATACAGGTGAGGGACACATTCATACAGGTGAGGGACAAGTCCATGGGACAGGTGAGGGACAAGTCCATGGGACAGGTGAGGGACACGTCCATGGGACAGGTGAGGGACACGTCCATACAGGTGAGGGACACGTCCATACAGGTTCATACAGGTGAGGGACACGTCCATACAGGTTCATACAGGTGAGGGACACGTCCATACAGGTTCATACAGGTGAGGGACACGTCCATGGGACAGGTGGGGGACAGGTCCATACAGGTGAGGGACTCATTGATAACCACCCCCCCGTCTCTCTCCCCCCGTCTCCCCCCCCCCCCTCCAGCTGGTGAACCTGTGCTCCAGTGACGGCCAGCGTATGTTTGAGGCAGCAGCGGTGGGGGGGCTCCTGGCCGGCGGCCCCCTGGTGGCGGTTCTGGGCGTTGCGTACAACCTGTTCATCCTGGGCCCGACGTCTCTGCTGGGCTCGGCCGTCTTCATCCTGTTCTACCCCACCATGGTCAGTGATGTCACACGGCACCCGCGGGCCCGGCACCCGGCACCCACGGGCCCGGCCCAGCCTCGCCGGTGCAGATGTGCTGATGTGTGTGTGTCGTTCCAGATGTTCAGCTCCAGACTGACGGCGTACTTCAGGAGGAAAGGCGCCGCCGTCACCGACCGGCGCGTCCAGAAGATGAACGAGATCCTGACCTACATCAAGTTCATCAAGATGTACGCCTGGACCCAAGCCTTCTCTCAGGACGTCCACCGTACGTACCCCGCTGCCTCACCTCCACTTCCTGTCTGCAGGTAACTGTGACATCATCGTGTGTGTGTGTGTGTCTGTGTGTGTGTCTGTGTGTGTGTCTATGTGTGTGTCTGTGTGTGTATGTGTGTGTGTGTGTGTGTCTGTGTGTGTCTGTGTGTGTGTGTGTGTGTGTGTGTGTGTGTGTGTGTCAGGGATCCGCGGGGAGGAGCGCCGGATCCTGGAGCTGACCGGTTACTTCCAGAGCATCACGGTCGGCGTGGCTCCCGTCGTCGTGGTGATCGCCAGCGTGGCGACGTTCTCCGCTCACATGTTGCTAGGATACGACCTGACAGCCGCTCAGGTGTGAAGCGCGTTCATGTCGGTGCTGCTAGCGTGTGCTTAGCGTGTTTTACAGAAGAGTCCAATCAGTGAATTTAGCTTCTGACACCTGACAGAAGTTGGAGCTCTGTGATTGGCTGTTTCTTGCTGCAATGCATCTTGGGAGTCGTAGTTTATTTTCACCTCTGATCAGATTTGAGCTCAGCTTTATTTCATTTCTCATGTTTCTGTTGGACGCTTACAGATCTGTCTCACTTCCTGTCTCACTTCCTGTCTCACTTCCTGTCTCTTCAGGCCTTCACTGTGGTGACGGTCTTCAACGCCATGACCTTTGCCCTGAAGGTGACGCCCTTCTCTGTGAAGTCTCTGTCGGAGGCGTCTGTGGCGGTGGAGAGGTTCAAGGTGAGGCTCAGCGTGGTGCAGCTGCTCCCGGCTGCTGCAGCGCCCCCCGCAGGCCAAACTGCTGAGTTACATTCTAATAAAAAGACCTTTCCTCCTCAGACACTCTGCGCTCTGTTTCAGCCTCTCGTCTCTTTTCAGAGTCTCTTCCTGTTGCCGGAGGTTGACGGCGTCCGTGCGTTGCCTGGTGATCCTCAGGTTGCCGTGGAGATGAGAGGAGCCAGTCTGGCGTGGGAAGGAGGCGGGCAGAGCGCCCAGCCGAGCCCGAGTGTCCGAGCAGCGAGCCGACACAAACACAGAGACAAGTACGAGACCTTCACTGTCTGTTAGAGCTGATGCTGCGTTCAGGTGCTGCTCGGTAAAAACAGCACTCTGTCAGGTCCAGGGTTTAACATGATTCATGAGTCTGCAGGAAGCTCTCTGGTCCAGGTCCAGGTCCAGGTCAAGGGTTTAATGTTTGGGGGGACGGTGTGTTTGTGTCCTACAGGAGCAGAGACAGAGCGGGCCTGCAGGAGGAGCAGGACCAGGAGGAGGTGATGGGCTCCCTGCTAAGAGGAGGAGGAGAAAGAGGAGCCCTGAGTCCAGATGAGGAAGAGGGAGAGGAAGGCGAGGAAGGTGAGGATGGGGAGGTGTTGCCCCCCCTCCTGCCCCCCCCCTCTGTCTGCACTCTGCACCACATGGACCTGAACATCCAGCAGGTAAGATACCAGAATCCTGTTAGAGAGAAGGAAGAGGCTCAGTGGTCAGTGTGGACGTCATGTGACACTGAAACAGCTGATTAAAGACTGTCATGTGACCTCATACATCACAAAGATCTGGAAAAGACTCTAAAGACTCCAGCTCACATCTAAAGACCAGGCGGGGAGTTCTGGTCCTCTGAAATGAGGCCAACCAGGAAGTAACTTAGAACTGCATTCTATCAAAAGGCCACCAGGGGGCGACCGTCTCTATACAAGTCAATGGAGAATTCACCAACTTCTCACTTGATTTCTAACCTCAGTAAACGTTTTCAAAATGTGTTTATGGTCTCAATCGCTAGTTTAAAGCCTTCTTCAATGCAGTATGATGTTCATTTGGGACATTTTGGCCTCCCTGATTTTATATGTGACGATAAAGCAGGGTATGCATTAGGGCGTGGCTACGTCCTGATTGACAGGTTGATTGACCAATGTCCTCGAGATCCAGCCCTCATAACCATAGCAACCTCCCCGCTCCGCCCATGGCTCCGCCTCATGCCCATATAAGTAGAATCCCTGTTTTTATTTTTCCCAGCATGCACCTGAAATTTTCAAGATGGCGCTGCCTAGATTAGAAACTATTGGCTTCCGAGCAGCAGTCCACAAACCAATGGGTGACGTCACGGATGTTACGTCTGTTTCTTTTATACAGTCTGTGGTCTGTGAAAATGGTTTGATGAGGTCATCATCATGAGACTGACTAAATATGTACATCTCTCTCTCTCTCTCTCTCTCTGTCTCTCTGTCTCTCTCTCTCTCTCTCTCTCTCTCTGTCTCTCTCTCTCTCTCTCTCTCTCTCTGTCTCTCTCTCTGTCTCTCTCTCTTTCTCTCTCTCTCTCTGTCTCCCCCCCCCCCCCCTCTCTCAGGGTCAGCTGGTTGGTGTGTGTGGAAGTGTCGGCAGTGGAAAAACGTCTCTGATCTCGGCCATCTTAGGACAGGTGATGTTACCTTCAGTATTAATAACTGATCACTAGTATTAATAATAACTGATCACTAGTGTTAATAACTGATCACTAGTATTGATGACTGATCACTAGTATTGATGACTGATCACTAGTATTGATAACTATGGACAGATGACGGTGTTGGAGGGCAGCGTGGCGGTCCGAGGGCGGCTGGCCTACGTGGCTCAGCAGGCCTGGATCCTGAACGCCTCGCTGAGAGAGAACATCCTGTTTGGGCGGGACTACCAGGAGGACAGGTGAGACCGTCCCTGCGCTGTGATTGGCCGGTTCTGTCCTCGGAGGTGCGTTCACTGACCTTTTGTTTCTGCAGGTATCAGGCGGTGCTGAACACCTGCTGCCTCAGACCGGACCTCGCCCTGCTGCCCAACGCCGACCTCACAGAGGTGACGTCACTTCCTGTTTGTACTGTACTATAGAAAGTGTGTGTTAATAATAGTAATACTACATTGCACATAAAATCAGCAACACTGGCTCCACCTGAAACTAGAGTTGTTCCGATTATGATACCAGTATCAGAAATGCCTCCGATACCGCCAAAAATGCTGGCATCGGTATCGGCGAGTACTGGAGTCCAGGCACCGATCCGATACCACGTCATTTATTAGAAGTAGCTCTGACACACTTCTTCTTCTTCGCTGCTCTTGAAACAGTTGCGCTGTTAAATGTAAATGGCTTCCAGTTGCTGTATTCATTCATGTTTTACAAAGGCTTTAACCTGAGCCAGGCTTTACCACAATGATAATCATATCACAATCATGCAGGTCTAGTATGATTTTTTTAAACACACTGGTATCGGTATCGGTATCGGCCGATACCCACAGCTCAAGTATAGGAATCGGTATCGGGAGGGGAGAAATGGTATCGGAACATCTCTACCTGAAACCCGGTCAGAACCCACTTGAAGCCTATATGAGCAGTCACAGGTGGGGTCACCATGGCAACTGTGGACAAACCCACTTGGGACCCATATTTGCAGCCCAGATTTAACCCTTATTGGCCCACATGGACATGCTGGCTGGGTAATCTCAGTGTTAATGCTGGATTTGGAGCTTCATGATGTGTTCAGATCAAAGTGGATTTTTGCCTCATGGATCATTTGTGTTTATTCACTCAAACAGACAAAATACAGTTCTGAATATTAGCTATAAAGATAAACTGTGTGTCTGACCAGGTCCCACATTACACTACTTCTATATTACATTACATTATATTACTTTATATTACATTATATTACTTTACATTACATTATATTATACTACATTACACTATATTACCAATATGAATGAACAGCTGAATACCTGCAGCTATCTGAAGGTTTTGTCTACTTCCTGTCAGATTGGCGAGCGCGGCGCCAACCTGAGCGGCGGGCAGCGGCAGCGAGTTAGCTTGGCCCGCGCGCTGTACAGCGACCGGGACGTCTACATCCTGGACGACCCGCTCAGCGCCCTCGACGCACACGTAGCCAATCACATCTTCCACAGCGGCATCAGGAAGCAGCTTCAACAAAAGACCGTCATCTTTGTCACCCACCAGCTGCAGGTGAGCTTCCTCCTCACAGGCTTGCCCTGAAGCACCTAGAAAATCCAGCTGGATATGTCAGACTTCTTTTTGTCTATTTTAGTTCTGCTTTTAATCTTATCTTATCTTATCTTATCTTATCTTATCTTATCTTATCTTATCTTATCTTATCTTATCTTATCTTATCTTATCTTATCTTATCTTATCTTATCTTATCTTATCTTAGCCACACATCCTTCTTAAGAAATGAGTTCAGTTGAATGTTAACCCTTTTTTAGTGAGGTGGTACTACTCCTTTTTATCTAATAGGCCACAGCAGGTCAACTCAGCTCTGTCTGATTTGGCTGTAAGTAGCACTGGTGCCCCCCAGGGATGTGTCAGTTCACCTTTTCTGTTCACGTTGTACCAACGACTGTGTCAGTTCTGAGCCAAACCAATTCATAGTAACATTTCCTGATGACACAGTCATTCTTAGCCTGCTCAATGCCAATAATAATTTAAGTGTTCACCGAACTGCAGTTGACAAGTTTGTCAACTGGTGTGATGCGAATCTGCTGCACTAACACAACCAAATCTGTAGAGATGCTGCTGGATCCTAGATCAGTTGGTGACCATAGTCCTGTGGCCGTCCATGGCCAAGATATCAAACAGGTGAAAACCTTCAAGTACTTGGGAGTACATGTTGACAGCGACCTGAGCTGGCGCACACAGGTGGCCAATGTGTGTGAATCCACCAGCGTCTTCATTTTTTACGTAGGCTCAGAGTTTTTGGAGTCTGTAAAAATATTATGTTGATTTTTTACAGAGCAACAGTTGAGTAACCTAACCTAGAACAGGTAGCATGCTCACAGGTAGCACAGGTAGAGGTAACCTGTGTGTGTGTGTGTGTGTGTGTGTGTGTGTGTGTGTGTGTGTGTGTGTGTGTATGTAGTACCTGGTGGACTGTGATGATGTCATCCTGATGAGGGAGGGCAGTATAGCGGAGCAGGGTAACCATGACGACCTGATGAAACTGAACGGAGACTACGCCGCCATGTTTAACCACTTTCAGCTCGGAGAGAGTCCGTATATAGAGGTACCTGTCTGTCTCTCTACCTGTCTGTCTGTCTCTCTACCTGTCTGTCTCTCTACCTGTCTGTCTGTCTCTCTACCTGTCTGTCTGTCTGTCTGTCTGTCTACCTGTCTGTCTATCTCTCTACCTGTCTACCTGTCTGTCTCTCTACCTGTCTGTCTGTCTCTTTACCTGTCTGTCTCTCTACCTGTCTGTCTCTCTACCTGTCTGTCTGTCTCTCTACCTGTCTGTCTGTCTAACCTGTCTGTCTGTCTCTCTACCTGTCTGTCTCTCCTCCTGTCTGTCTCTCTACCTGTCTCTCTACCTGTCTGTCTACCTGTCTGTCTGTCTGTCTACCTGTCTGTCTCTCCTCCTGTCTGCCTACCTGTCTGTCTCTCTACCTGTCTGTCTCTCTACCTGTCTGTCTGTCTCTCTACCTGTCTGTCTCTCCTCCTGTCTGCCTACCTGTCTGTCTCTCTACCTGTCTGTCTCTCTAACCTGTCTGTCTCTCTACCTGTCTGTCTCTCTAACCTGTCTGTCTCTCTACCTGTCTGTCTGTCTGTCTCTCTACCTGTCTGTCTCTCCTCCTGTCTGCCTACCTGTCTGTCTCTCTACCTGTCTGTCTGTCTGTCTGTCTCTCTACCTGTCTGTCTCTCTACCTGTCTGTCTGTCTCTCTACCTGTCTGTCTCTCCTCCTGTCTGCCTACCTGTCTGTCTCTCTAACCTGTCTGTCTCTCTAACCTGTCTGTCTGTCTCTCTACCTGTCTGTCTCTCCTCCTGTCTGCCTACCTGTCTGTCTCTCTACCTGTCTGTATCTCTACCTCTCTACCTGTCTGTCTCTCTACCTACCTGTCTGTCTGTCTCTCTACCTGTCTGTCTGTCTGTCTGTCTCTCTACCTGTCTGTCTCTCCTCCTGTCTGCCTACCTGTCTGTCTCTCTACCTGTCTGTCTCTCTAACCTGTCTGTCTCTCTAACCTGTCTGTCTCTCTACCTGTCTGTCTGTCTCTCTACCTGTCTGTCTCTCCTCCTGTCTGCCTACCTGTCTGTCTCTCTACCTGTCTGTCTCTCTAACCTGTCTGTCTCTCTACCTGTCTGTCTCTCTAACCTGTCTGTCTCTCTACCTGTCTGTCTGTCTGTCTACCTGTCTGTCTCCACCTGTCTCTCTACCTGTCTGTCTCTACCTGTCTGTCTGTCTCTCTACCTGTCTGTCTTTCTACCTGTCTGTCCTTCTCTCTACTTGTCTGCCTCTACCTGTCTGTCTCTCTACCTGTCTGTCTCTCTACTTGTCTGCCTCTACCTGTCTGTCTCTCTACATGTCTGTCTGTCTGTCTCTCTACCTGTCTGTCTCTCTGCCTGTCTGTCTGTCTGTCTCTCTGCCTGTCTGTCTGTCTGCCTGTCTGTCTGTCTATCTCTCTAACCTGTCTGCCTCTCTACCTGTCTGTCTCTCTACATGTCTGTCTGTCTGTCTCTCTACCTGTCTGTCTCTCTGCCTGTCTGTCTGTCTGCCTCTCTACCTGTATGTCTCTCTACCTGTCTGTCTGTCTGCCTCCCTACCTGTCTGCCTCTACCTGTCTGTCTCTCTACCTGTCTGTCTCTCTAACCTGTCTCTCTACATGTCTGTCTCTCTACCTGTCTGTCTGTCTGCCTCTCTACCTGTCTGTCTCTCTACCTGTCTGTCTCTACCTGTCTGTCTCTCCACCTGTCTGTCTGTCTACCTCTCTGTCTCTCTCTCTCTCTAACCTGTCTGTCTCTCTACCTGTCTGTCTGTCTCTCTACCTGTCTGCTTCTACCTGTCTGTCTACCTGTCTGCCTCTACCTGTCTCTCTCTCTGTCTCAGGCTCCCAGCAGGAAGTGTGGTGGCTCTCAGAGGAAGTCAGCTGAGAGTAAACCAGGATCAGTGAAGAAGAACGCTGCGGTCATCAAAGACAACGGTAACATAGAAAATATAACATATTAACATAGACATAATGATTGAGGGAGGAAGGAAGGAAGGAAGGAAAGGAGGGAGGAAGGATGGAAGGATGGAAGGAAAGGAAGGAAGGAAGGAAGGATGGAATGAAAGGAAGGAGGGATGGAAGGAAAGGAAGGAAGGAAGGATGGAATGAAAGGAAGGAAGGAAAGGACGGAGGAAGGATGGAATGAAAGGAAGGAAGGAAGGAATGAGGGAAGGAGGGAAGGAAGAAGGGAAGAAAAGGAGGGAGGAAGGATGGAAGGAAAGGAAGGATGGAAGGAAAGGAAAGGAGGGGGGAAGGATGGAAGGAAAGGAAGGAAGGAAGGAAGGAAGGAATGAAGGAATGAAAGGAAGGAGGGAGGACGGAAGGAATGAGGGAAGGAAGAAGGGAGGAAGGAAGGAAGGGAGGAAGGAAAGGAGGGAATGAAAGTAAGGAGGGAGGAAGGAAGGGAGGAAAGGAAAGAAGGAAGGAAGGAAGGAATGAATGAATGAAAGGAAGGAGGGAGGACGGAAGGAATGAGGGAAGGAAGAAGGGAGGAAAGAAAGAAGGGAGGAAGGAAAGGAGGGAATGAAGATAAGGAGGGAGGAAGGAAGGGAGGAAAGGAAAGAAGGAAGGAAGGAAGGAAGGGAGGAAAGAAGAATAAGACGACACGAGGGTTAAAATAAGCCACTTTAGGAAGAGTCGTCAAATTTCAGAATAAAAGTCACTTTGGGTTTTTGGGTATTTTATTGTGGTAATGTTTCAGGTGGGGAGGAGGAGCAGCAGATCGGGGGGGTCGGCTGGTCCGTGTTCCGGCTCTATGTCACCTCCTGCGGCGGCGCCTCCTCCTGCCTCCTCATCCTCGCTCTGTTTGTTCTCAACGTGGGGAGCTCCTCCTTCTGCCAGCTGTGGCTCAGCTACTGGATCAACCAGGGCAGCGGGGTGAGACGCCTCCTCTGCACCTCCTCCTCACCTCCTCCTCTGCACCTCCTCCTCTACACCTCCTCTGCACCTCCTCCTCTATGCCTCCTCTGCACCTCCTCTACACCTTCTCTGCACCTCCACTACACCTCCTCCTCTACACCTCCTCTACATCTCCTCTGCACCTCCTCTACACCTTTTCTGCACCTCCACTACACCTCCTCCTCTACACCTCCTCTACATCTCCTCCTCTGCACCTTCTCCTCTGCACTTCTTCCTCTTCACCTCCTCTACAACTCCTCCTCTACGCTTCCTCTAAGCCTCCTCTACACCTCCTCTAAGCGTCCTCACCTCCTCATCTTCACCTCCTCCCTCCTCTTCCTCCTCCTACTCACCTCCTCCTCCTCCTTACCTCCTCCTCTTCATCTTTTAACCTCTTCCTCTTCTCATCTTCCTCTCTTCCACCTCCTGTCTTCCCCTGTGACTCCTCTCTTCTCTTCTGCACCTCCTCTCTTCACCTCCTCTCTCCTCCTGCAGAACGTGACGGTAACCGTGGGCAACAGTTCAGCAGTGAGCGTGAGCATGAAGGACAATCCCATGATGCAACAGTACGCTGCCGTCTACGCCTCCTCCATGGGAGTCATGCTCCTCTTCAAACTCCTCCGAGGAGTCGCCTTTGTCAAGGTGAGGAAGACTCACTCCATCCTTCTTTTTCACCTCCTCCTCCTCCTCCTCTTCATCTACACCTCCTCACCACCTCCTCCTCTTTACCTCCTCTTCAGTTCTCTTCACCTCCTCCTTTCCTCCACCTCATCACTTCTTCTTCCTCCTCTTCCTCTCCTCCTCCTGGTGTAGTTCTGGTTCTGATCAGTGTTGGATCTCCTGCTCCTCCTCCTGCAGGGAACGCTGCGCGCCTCCTCTCAGCTCCATGATGATCTCTACCATAAGATCCTCCGCTGTCCAATGAGCTTCTTCGACACGACGCCGACCGGCCGGATCCTCAACCGCTTCTCCAAAGACCTGGACGAAGGTAGTCTGGGCCCCTGGTGCACCTCCTGTAACTCCTGGTGCTCCTGGTGCTCCTCCTGCTCCTGGGGCTCCTGGGGTTCCTAGTGCTCCTGGGGCGCCTGGGTCTCCTGGGGCTCCTCGTGCTCCTTGGGCTGCTGGAGCTCCTGTAACTCCTGAAGCGTCTGGAGCTCCTGGTGCTCCTGGTGCTCCTGGTGGTTCTGGTACTCCTGGTGCTCCTGGGTCTCCTGGTGCTCCTGGTGCTCCTGTAACTCCGGGTGGTTCTGGTGCTCCTGGTGCTCCTGGGGCTCCTGGTGCTCCTGGAGTGTCTGGTGCTCCTGGGGCTCCTGGTGCTCCTGGTGCTCCTGGTGCTCCTGAGGTTCCTGGTGCTTCTGGTGCTCCTGGTGCTCCTGTAACTCCTGGTGGTTCTGGGGCTCCTGGGGCTCCTGGGGCTCGTGGTTCTCCTGGGTCTCCTGGGTCTCCTGGGTCCCCTGGTGCTCCTGGTGCTCCTTGGGCTCCTGGTGCTCCTGGGGCTCCTGGTGCTCCTGGTGCTCCTGGGGCTCCTGTAACTCCTGGTGCTCCTGGTGCTCCTGGGGCTCCTGGTGCTCCTGTAACTTCTGGAGCTTCTGGAGCTCCTGGGGCTCCTGGTGCTCCTGGTGCTCCTGTGGCTCCTGGAGCGTCTGGTGCTCCTGGGGCTCCTGGTGCTCCTGTAACTCCTGGTGCTCCCGGTGCTCCTGGTGGTCCTGGCGATGCTGGGGCTCCTGGTGCTCCTGGAGCTCCTGGTGCTCCTGGTGCTCCTCCTATAACGCTCCTTTCTCCTGTTCCTCCCTCCAGTCGACACTCGTCTGCCGTTCCAGGCCGAGATGTTGATCCACAACGTGATCCTGGTGTTCTTCTGCCTCGCCATCATCAGCTGCGTGTTTCCATGGTTACTGGCGGCGGTCGCTCCTCTGGTGCTGATGTTCGCCGCGCTGCACTGCGTCTCCAGAGTCTTCATCAGGGAGCTGAAGCGTCTGGACAACCTCACCACCTCCCCCTTCATGGCCCACATCACCTCCTCCATACAGGGGCTCCCCACTCTGCAGGCCTACGACCGGGGGACCGACTTCCTACTCAGGTCAGCAGGGAGGAGGAGGGAGGAGATGGGGGGAGGAGGGAGGAGATGGGGGGAGTAGGAGGAGATGGGGGGAGGAGGGAGGAGATGAGGGGAGTATGAGGAGGTCAGAAAGTGAGGAGGAGGAGTGTTAGGGTATGTCCATCATTAATATGCACTGGGTCAATCTAGGCTTTGCGGTCATAGCAAGTTTAGACCTCTTGAGATAGTGGTGAGCAGTGAGTCTGCTCCTTTTGGGGAAAACAGGAGGCATTCTGATAGTGTTGCTATAGCAACCGCGGTCAGATATGTCTTTGACTGTTGTCCCTGAATGGGGTAGAGGCAGCTGGAGTCAGAGGTCTAAGCAATGTTCTGTCTATAGACCAGTAGACTAAATTCTGTATGTTGTAGATGTGTTGGATCTGCCCATATTTGGGCATGGCTCAACCTGTGGCATTTCCTGTGTAGTTTAAAGTCCTGGAGGACAGAAACGTCAGAAATGAAGGAGCATCAGAACGTAACGTGTGATCATTCGTTCACTCCTCTTTGGCCAAGTAAAGAAACCTTTTCAATGCAAGACATCCTGGACTCCTCTGAGCTGCATCATTAAAATCACTAATGAGGAGGAGGTGATGAGGAGGAGGTGAAGGATCCAGCACTAACTCTGTGTTGTGTTCAGGTACCAGTCTCTGCTGGGTTAGGGTTAGGTGATGAGGAGGAGGTGATCTCTGTGTTGCGTTCAGGTACCAGTCTCTGCTGGGTTAGGGTTAGGTGATGAGGAGGAGGAGGTGAGGAGGAGGTGAGGAGGAGGAGGTGATGATGAGGAGGTGATCTCTGTGTTGCGTTCAGGTACCAGTCTCTGCTGGAGCAGAACCAGGCTCCTCTCTTCCTGTTCAGCTGTGCGATGCGCTGGTTGGCGGTTCGCTTGGATCTGATCAGCGTCGCTCTGATCAGCATCACGGCTCTGATGATGGTCCTGATGCACGGGCAGATCCCCCCCGCCTACGCCGGCCTCGCCATCTCCTACGCCGTGCAGGTCGGTACCAGGACCAGAACCAGAACCAGGACCTAGAACCAGAACCAGAACCAGGACCAGAACCAGAACCAGGATCTAACAACGTGTTCCTGTGTTTCAGCTCACCGGGTTGTTCCAGTTTACGGTTCGTCTGGCGTCTGAGACCGAAGCTCGGTTCACCTCAGTGGAGAGGATCCACCATTACATCCAGGTACTGGGTCACTTTATTCCTCCAGCAGGAAGTAGGCAGGAAGTAAGGAGGAAGTAGGGAGGAAGGAGAGAGGAAGTAGAGAGGAGGTAGAGAGGAGGAAGGAGAGAATCCACCATTACATCCAGGTACTGATCCACAGACCCGGCAGTAAGAAGCTGGGTCACTTTATTCCTCCAGCAGGAAGTAGGGAGGAAGTAGAGAGGAAGTAGGGAGGAAGTAGAGAGGAAGTAGAGAGGAGGTAGGGAGGAAGTAAAGAGGAGGTAGGAAAGAAGTAGAGGAGGTAGAGAGGAGGAAGGAGAGAGGAGGTAGGGAGGAAGGAGAGAGGAAGGAGAGAGGAAGTAGGGAGGAGGTAGAGAGGAAGTAGAGAGGAAGTAGAGATGAGGTAGGGAGGAAGTAGAGAGGAGGTAGAGAGGAGGAAGGAGAGAGGAAGTAGAGAGGAGGAAGGGAGGAGGTAGAGAGGAGGTAGAGAGGAAGTAGAGAGGAGGTACAGAGGAGGAAGTAGAGAGGAGGTAGGGAGGAAGTAGAAAGGAGGTAGAGAGGAAGGAGAGAGGAGGTAGAGAGGAAGTAGAGAGGAAGTAGAGATGAGGTAGGGAGGAAGTAGAGAGGAGGTAGAGAGGAAGTAGAGAAGAAGTAGGGAGGAAGTAGATAGGAAGTAGGGAGGAAGTAGTTACTCATTGTTTGAGTTTTTTACTACTTCCTTTTTCAAGCTCTTATTTTCTTATATTTGTTTTAATAAGAGTCTAAACTAACGTGATGTTTGCAGTCTCTGTCCCAGGAGGCTGCGGCCCGGGTCAAAGGTCGCCCCCCCCCAGCTGACTGGCCCCAGCAGGGGGAGCTGCAGTTCAGAGAGGTTCAGATGAGGTACCAGCAGAACCTTCCTCTGGTCCTGAACCGCTTCACCTGCTGCATCCGACCCAAAGAGAAGGTCGGCATCGTGGGACGCACCGGCTCAGGTCAGTGTGTGTGTGTGTCTGTGTGTGTGTGTTTCTGTGTGTGTGTGTGGTGTGTGTGTGTGTGTGTCTGTGTGTGTGACTGGGGATTTCCACCGGGTCCGTCAGCGGCGCGGAACGACTGCGCCTCGGTTTAGCTCCGTCCTCTGCCCGGTGTCAACTCACACCGGGAGCGTTACGGCAGCGGAGCTCTGGGAGAGAAAGCTGCCTTTAAAATGAAGTTGCACTGTTAATACAGTAATTACGGCAGCACAATTAAATCCCAACGAGTGCCTTTAGTCTACAGTAATTACTGTAGTAGCTAGTCTACTGTAATTACTGTAGTAGCTAGTCTACCGTAATTACTGTAGTAGCAGCACAACTAAACGGCCCGATTTTGTTAACTTGCTCAATTTTGGTTGATTTGGTAATTTTCTTAGATGTTTGTGCTGATGTCATGTGTCAGTAGCTACGTAGCTAGATGGAGTCTTTATCTGGTTTATTCATGTTTGTTGCTGAAATACGATCGGGAGGCTGCACGGGTTGTTTTATTTTGAAAAACGGAAGTTTTATTATGCCGATTCAGTGTCTGACTTCCTGTCTGGTGCAATCTGCTCTGTTGAGCTTGTCGTGAGTTGGAAACGGCTCCGTCAAAAATAGAAATGCTACCTATCGATAGCACTGCGGCGCGGGAGCCGCTGCTGAAACGTTGCTGACACGCTGCTGAGACGTTGCCGTGGAAACACTCATTGATTATCGTGGTACCATCAGCTCCGGTGACCGCGGCGCAGCTGTAACGCACTGCTGCCAGACTCAGTGGAAATTGGGCTTGAGTGTGTGTGTGAGTGTGTGTATGTGTGTTACAGAGTGCACCCGTATTACAGAATGTATGGTAAACGTAGTCCACTGATACGGAGCGAGCAAACTTCAGATTTTCAAAATAAAATGTTGGCTATTCCAATGCAGTAAAATGAGATCTGAAGCTGTTTTTCTGTGTGTGTGTGTGTGTGTGTGTGTGTGTGTGTGTGTGTGTGTGTGTGTGTGTGTGTGTGTGTGTGTGTGTGCAGGGAAGTCGTCAGTAGGTGTGTTGCTGCTGCGTCTGGTGGAGCGATGCGGAGGCTCCGTTCTCATCGACGGCGTCGACATCAGCGACGTCGGATTGGCCGACCTGCGCAGCAAGCTGTCAATCATCCCTCAAGACCCGGTGCTGTTCAGCGGCACGCTCAGGTAGACCTTTATTTTGAAGATGTTGTTTACTGTTTAGCTGTTTAATGTGTGTTTTGTGTCCAGGTTTAATTTCCTTTATTTGGAAGATTTTGTTCCTTCATTTTGAAGACTTTGGTCCTTTATTTTGAAAAGTTTATTTTGAAGAGTTTGGTCCTTTATGTTGAAGAGTTTGGTCCTTTATTTTGAAGAGCTTGGTCATGTGACTTCCTGTTTGATGTGTGTTTTGGTGTGCAGGTTTAATTTGGACCCGTTCCAGCAGCACACAGAGGAGCAGATCTGGGAAGCTCTGCAGAGGAGTCACATGAAGGAGTGTGTGAGTGTTACATCTCAATCACTGTTTATAGCAGAGGAACTTTATGTTGAAAAGCAAACACTAAACCTTTTTATCTTCCTGTCCACCTGTCCTCCTGTCTCTCTGTCCACCTGTCCACCTGTCCCCGTCCCCCTCAGGTGTCCCAGCTGCCCCTGAAGTTGGAGTCAGAGGTCGTAGAGAACGGTGAGAACTTCTCAGTAGGAGAGAGACAGCTGCTGTGTGTCGCCAGAGCGCTGCTGAGACGCTGCAAGGTGAGAGACAAACATCAAACATCAAACCCTTTAGCCCCGCCCCCCGCCTGTCGTCTGATTGGCCGGTTGGTGTCTCAGGTGCTGATCCTGGACGAGGCCACGGCTTCCATGGACGCGGAGACGGACGCTCTGATCCAGGAGACGATCCGCAGCTCGTTCCAGGACTGCACCACGCTGACCATCGCTCACCGGCTGCACACGCTGCTCGCATCGGACCGCATCATGGTGCTTAACCAGGGCCAGGTGAGCCGCTGCCGCCGGCCAATCACAGCGCAGCACCTGAACGTGTCACAGGTGCCACCACGGGTCAGGGGTCAGGGGTCAGGGTGAAAGTTAGGAGTTCATTTCATCAGCAGGATATGATTTAATTAATATCTTTTATATTAAAACACTGATATATGAGCTCTACATGCAGTACACACATCTACCAGCAGGGGGCTTTTTAATCTAATCAGATTTATGTCTTTTACTGTCAACTATTTTATTATATATATATTATACTATACCATGATTTTAATAAAATACTGAGTTTTTATCTCCATGAAATGAAGAGAATGATACAGATACATCCAGTATAGTTTCAGTATTATATCATCTACATAAAGACACAAAAGACCAAAGTTATTTTATCTAAATGACTGAAAACACACATTTCTTCTCAACGTAAGTTTTTAATAATTGACCTGAGGACAACAGGAGGGTTAACAAGTGTTTGTTTCCTGCCGTGTGATTGGTCAGGTGGTGGAGTTCGACACACCTTCCCGGCTGCTGGCCAATGAGAACTCACGGCTGCGCTCCATGATGGTTGCCGCGGGGAACAAGATCTCAGTCCGAGGATGAAGATGAAGATGAAGATGATGAAGAGGTGCTGACATTTAAACCTCTGCTCTGATATGAAAGTCTGTTGCTGTTTTTTGTAACATGACCTCACTTCCTGTCAGCTGACTGATGTGACCTCACTTCCTGTCAGCTGACTGATGTGAGCAGCTCCGGCACCGTGTGCTCGGAACGATTTTATTCTTCTACTAAAACACATTTTACAGAATCTTCAGACTGTTTGTTGAAGTCTGAACTGTTTTAGTTTCACTTCGCTCGTGTTCTCAGTTATGAACTCAACCAGGCGGCAACGTTTAGAGCCTCATACACACAAGATCACAACCATTCACAAGATGGAGGGAGGGAAGGAAGGAAGAAAGGGAGGAAGGACAGATGGAAGGAAGAAAGGAAGGAAGGACGGATGGAAGGAAGAAAGGGAGGAAGGACAGATGGAAGGAAGAAAGGGAGGAAGGACAGATGGAAGGAAGAAAGGGAGGGAGGACAGATGGAAGGACGAAAGGGAGGAAGGACAGATGGAAGGAAGAAAGAAAGGAAGGAAGGAAGGACAAATTGGACTCGGTTCTGATATTTAGACTTTATTAACTCATATTCACATTTCCAGCTCCATGAAACCATATTATTGTGATTTTGAATATATTACAATTCATTTCCTTTTATTAAACCTTCCTCCTGCTGACTGTCACCTCTGGCGCCATCTAGTGGACTGAAACAGCAGTTATGATAAAATGTCTATATTTGGCGTCTATTGATTTAATCCGTGATACTCTGCCGTATCGATGTTTTACTGCTGGAGTATCTGAGCCGAGTATCATTTAAATAAAGATGAGATTAATCTAAGTAACATTAAAGATGGTACTGATGCTAACTGAGTATTTCATTAGAGACACATCACACATCGGGAGTAACAGGCGAGTCGTTCATCTCTCGTTAGTTTAACGTCAACTTAAATAAACAGATAATCACTGAAAGCTGAATATGAACCTTTTCTCCAGTTAGACTTCAGTCATGTGTAAACAGGAAGTGTGAATGTAGCTGTGACTCTTTGATTTCTGCAGTAATTTGTGTTTTTAGATTTAATAATATTAACGCAGGTTAGCGTCAGATTATGCTAAGCTAACAGACATCATCCGATCGTTTAGTTTAACGTTATAAGTTTTAGTCATTTAAGGTAATTAAGTGTTTTTTAATGTGAAATGTAAAGTGTCAGGTTAGATTTCAGTCTACGCTAACGTTAGCTTAGCTAGTAGCTGTAGATATTTAGTCACGACTCAGAATAGTTACGTAGCTGCTAGTTTTAATTGAGTGAATCTGTGATTGAGGAGAAGTTTGATTTATCAGCAGCTGATCGGAAATTTAATATTCATATTTTATTCGTGACGCTGCCCCCTAGTGGCCGAGGGCTGAATTACATCTCAGTGAGTCGTAGCGTTAATCTGTGAGGACGAAGGAGGCGAAACACGTTAAACCAACTGTTACGTCATATATATATATATTTACTCATTAATAAATTATGTTTCCTTTAAAATGTATTTAACGAACCGACTCAGTCCGAAACATCACAGACGATCGTTTTTACATCAGTTGGTTTTTGGTTCGTTACATATTTCGTGTATTTTATTTTAACGCTGGATTAATAAATAATAACCAGAAGCTTCAGAAACACAATAAAAAAGAACATAAATCAACTGAAACGTGAATAAAAACATAACTTATCATCAGTTTTATTGTTTATTCTTTATCATTTCTTCTTCGTGTGTTTGCAGTTAGTTTTAATTTTTGTGTATTTTTGTGTTTTTTTGTGTATTTTTATGTATTTTTTGTGTATTTTTATGTATTTTTGTGTATTTTATAGTTTCTGCTGTAACTCTGTAAATACTACAGCTCAAATCAATCAACACCTGAATGAGGCTCGCTCAGCTGACAGGTGGAGCAGTCTCATCATAATACTAATAATAACAGCCTTACAGCATGACATCACTGCCTTGTTATAGGAGGGGGGGGGTCGGGGGGCAGGGGGGGGGTTAAGGTTGGGTGGGGTGGGGTGCTCCTTTCTGAATCATTGTCAATAAAATTATTTTAAGATGAACTGAGTGTTTGATTTTTGACTAGATGACAGAAACAGACTGAGACTGATATATGAGCTACGTGCAGTTCACAGATCAACCAGCAGGG
The DNA here is from genome assembly GCF_027409825.1 of Scomber japonicus. Lineage (NCBI taxonomy): Eukaryota > Metazoa > Chordata > Actinopteri > Scombriformes > Scombridae > Scomber > Scomber japonicus. The sequence continues at coordinate 38,681,997 of NC_070583.1, read as the reverse complement.
GGCTTTAAAAACCAACCACTGAGATACAGGCCTGGAGAGAGTTACCTCTTTGCAGTATTTTGTCTTTCTTTGTAGTATTTTATCTTTCTTTGCAGTATTTTTGTCTTTCTTTGCAGTATTTTTATCTTTCTTTGCAGTATTTTATCTTTCTTTGCAGTATTTTATCTTTCTTTGTAGTATTTTATCTTTCAGAACATTAATGATCGTCCGTCTGAACCGTCTGAACCCTCAACTGTCCATCAGTCTGGTGTCTTTTGGTTGCCATGGTTACAGTGTGGTTAGATTGTCATATTTAATGCCTGATCACTCAGAGATCTACCAGCTACAATCTGAGGATTAAGACTGATGGGCCTTTTCATGTTACACACACACACACACACACACACACACACACACACACACACACACACACACACTCTGAGCAGCTTTTACAGCGCTGTTTGAATATTAACATTAATTCATTTCATATTTCATGTCATCTGTTACAAACTGAATTATCTTATGTTGTTGTTGTTTGCTTTTATTTAACATATAATATGATAGATATTTATTATCATTGCATATAAAACACAACTAAATGTCGTTTGCAGCACCAAAAATCAGCGTAAAAGGGAATAAATAAAGTTTTAAATAATAAATAATGTTCAGGTAAACTGTTCATCAGGTGAGTGTGTGTGTGTGTGTGTGTGTGTGTGTGTGTATGAGAGTATGTGTGTTGGTATTAGATCAGCTGGTATCAAATAACTAGTCTAGTCTGTATGAAAGCTGCTCTATAGATACAGTCTGACTGATGATTGATTGATTGATGATTGATTGATTGATTGATGGATCAGTGACCTCTGACCTGCTGCTGCCTGTAATTGGCTCCACAGCGCCCCCCGCCGGCCTGCACTAACTTTCCCTGCTGTAGTGACTTCCTGTTTGTGTCCGGAGTGGATCCTCCTGTCCTGTGTGTCCTCTCTCTGCTCTGTCTGTGTCCCCTTGTCTCCTCCTCCTCCTGTCCTCCTCCTCCTGCTCCTCCTGCTCCTCCCCTGACCGACACCTCGCTCCTTCTCCTCCGGCCGACTTTAGAACCGCGCACACCGGCACCGTCTGGGTTCCGCAGCCGGGTCGCGGTGCAGGGAAGCCGGGCAGAGTTGACAGGAGGAGCCGGTGTCTGCTCTGGTTCTCTGATGGATTTTACATAAAAGCAGGAGAAACACTGCTGATGCAAATGAACGTGCGGAGCTAATCAGCAGCTTTAACATGAGTTTAGCAGCTTGTTACTGAACGTCGAGGCTGTTTTTTGACCTCTAGCTCAGACATTACAGCCGCCTCTTAAAGTGCCTGTTTTTTAATCCCAGTTTGGTTTAACTCCCTTTGAGCTAATGGTGCTAATTTGCGGAGCAGCAGCAGCAGCTAACCGGCTCTAGACGCAGAGTGTATCCGCTTCAGGAGGCTCGTAACTCGGATCCGGATGTTCGGTGCAGACGGTCAGACTCCGCCGCTCGGTGCTAGTTTGTTTCTCGGTGTTTAGTTTAGTTTCCACTCAGATCAGCTGCTGTTATGAATGTAGTCTGACCTCACACACACACACATACACATACACACATACACATACACACATACACATACACACATACACTCACACACACTCTGGTCTGAGGTCAGTGTTTGTGGTTTAGGTTTCAGTCCTGAGCTTTAAATGCAGTTTGATCTCAGTTCTTTGGGTTCTAGTGTTGGTTTCCGGTTTATTTAAAGGTTTTTGAGTTAAAGTTGGTTTTCTAGTTTGGTTTAAATGTAGTCTGGGTTCTGGGTTCAGTGAGTTTGGTGTGGAACAGCTCAAAGTGTCCTTATCTCTATTTATTGCAGGTTCAGGTTCAGGTTTAGGGTTAGAGGTTTTTGGTTGAATGGGGTTAAAGTGTGTTAGATGTTAGACCTGCTCAGCTCATGATGGCGGAGCTCCAGCAGACCCCCACCTCGCTGTGCTGCTGCCGTAAACCCCTCCCTGCCTCTGGGGGGCGCTGCGGGGGGGACTCGGGCCGGCCCTCGTTGGGCCCCGGGGCCCCGCGATGCCCCCTGGTGGACGTGGCCTCGGCCTCTAACTTTCGGTGCTTCCAGCTGCGGCACCTGCACCTGGACCTGCGGCTCAACTTCGCCGTGAAGGAGATGACCGGCTGGCTGGTCCTGGACCTGGTGCCGGTCCAGCCGGGGGTCCAGACCCTGGTGCTGGACTCCCACCCGTCCCTGCTCATACACTCCATAGACTGTAAGGGCCCCGGGGCCCCGCAGGACGAGCCCCTGTCCCTCACGTACCGGGTGGACCCCTTCACGGACTACGGCTCCTCTCTGAACATCAGCCTGCCCACGACGCTGAAGACCGGCAGACTGATCCACATCACAGTCCGCTACACCACTACAGACGGACCAGCTGTGAGACCACACACACATATATACACACACACACACACATATACACACATGTTCCCTCTCAGCTTCCTGCTGTAGAAACTGAGGGAACATTGGGTTGTGGGAACATTAAGCTGAGGGAAGATGATAATGATGAAGGTGGTGATGGTGATGATAATGATGAAAGTGGTGATGGTGATGATGATGATGATGAAGGCTCCTCCACAGATCTGGTGGCTGGACTCGGAGCTGACCTGTGGACAGTCTCGTCCTCTGGTCTTCACTCAGGGTCACTCTGTGTGTAACCGTTCCTTCTTCCCCTGCTTCGACTCGCCCGCCGTCAAGAGCACCTACACCGCCACGGTCCGGGTGAGTCCTGACCCCTGACCCCTAACCCTACACCGCCACGGTCCGGGTGAGTCCTGACCCCTGACCCTAACCCTACACCGCCACGGTCCGGGTGAGTCCTGACCCCTGACCCCTGACCATAGACTGTATAAAAGAAACAGACGTAACATCCGTGACGTCACCCATTGGTTTGTGGACTGCTGCTTGGAAGCCAATAGTTTCTAATCTAGGCAGCGCCATCTTGAAAATTTCAGGTGCATGCTGGGAAAAATAAAAACAGGGATTCTACTTATATGGGCATGAGGCAGGGCCATGGGCGGAGCGGGGAGGTTGCTATGGTTGCGAGGGCTGGATCTGGAGGACATTGGGCAATCAACCTGTCAATCAGGACGTAGCCACGCCCCCTAATGCATACCCTGCTTTATCGTCACATATAAAATCAGGGAGGCCAAAATGTCCCAAATGAACATCATACTGCATTGAAGAAGGCTTTAAACTAGCGATTGAGACCATAAACACATTTTGAAAACGTTTACTGAGGTTAGAAATCAAGTGAGAAGTTGGTGAATTCTCCATTGACTTGTATAGAGACGGTCGCCCCCTGGTGGCCTTTTGATAGAATGCAGCTCTAAGTTACTTCCTGGTTGGCCTCATTTCAGAGGACCAGAACTCCCCGCCTGCCCCTAACCCCACACCGCCACCAGTGTTGCCAGATCTCACGAGACAAATAAGCAACCAGGTCTGAGAAAACTACGGAGCCCCCGAGGAACAATAAACGTGTACACAGTTTACCAATCCATGGGGACGGATTTTAAAACTGAATTCATGGTAAACAGTTAGTTTATTTTTTGGGATATCAAATATAGACTGATGGACCAAGTACATTAGAGTCCACCATCAGTGACGTTTCCCAAACCGGATAAAAACCAGGTTGCCCTGCTCTGCCTCTGATTGGCTCGTACTCGTTGCCATCTGGGTCAGAGCCAATGAGAAGCAGGATGCGGGTGTGTATGGGGAAAGGGGCGGGTCAAAGGGAACAGGCAACGTTTAAATAACATAGAAAATATCTGATTGACAGCTTATTATAAGCAACTACACTTTAGAAACAAGTCCAAAGAAACCGAGACCTGAGACTTTACAGAGAAACAAGCCCAAAGTCACTTATTCACCACGGTCCGGGTGAGTCCTGACCCCTGACCCCTGACCCCTGACCCTACCCCGCCATGGTCCGGGTGATTCCTGACCCCTGACCCTACACTGCCACGGTCCAGGTGATTCCTGACCCCTGACCCCTGACCCTACACCGCCACGGTCCGGGTGAATCCTGACCCCTGACCATGACCCTAACCCTACACTGCCACGGTCCGGGTGAATCCTGACCCCTGACCCCTGACCTCTGACCCCTGACTCATTGTATCAGAGAAGATGAATACTAAGCAGGGTCTCATGTCTCTCCACAGCTGCCTCAGTAATAAGTTAGTTAGTCACATGTAGATTACAGAAGTTCTTTAGATTGGAACTTTGTACTGTTTGGTCTCCATGATGTCAAAAGAACAGGAAGAACTGTATGTCATAAATCTGACCCCTGACCCCTGTCCCCCTAACCTCTGCCCCCCCACCCTAACCTCTGCCCCCCCCCACCCTAACCTCTGACCTCTGCCCCCCCCCCCCCCCAGGTCCCAGAGGGAGTGACGGTGCTGATGAGCGCCTCCCGGAGCTCGTACTCTAAGCAGGACCGAGTGTTCCAGTTCTCCATGGAGTTCCCGGTTCCTTCCTACCTGGTGGCTCTAGTAGCCGGAGAACTGCAGCACGTCGACGTCGGCCCGCGGTCAGAACACCACTATTGATCACTGATACCTGATTATTGATCACTGATATCTGAGTATTGATCACTGATACCTGAGTATTGATCACTGATATCTGAGTATTGATTACTGACACCTGAGTATTGATCACTAATATCTGAGTATTGATCACTGATATCTGAGTGTTGATCACTAATATCTGAGTATTGATCACTGATATCTGAGTATTGATCACTAATATCTGAGTATTGATCACTGATACCTGAGTATTGATCACTGATACCTGAGTATTGATCACTGATACCTGAGTATTGATCACTGATACCTGAGCATTGATCACTAATATCTGAGTATTGATCACTGATACCTGAGTATTGATCTCTGATACCTGAGCATTGATCACTAATATCTGAGTATTGATCACTGATACCTGAGTATTGATCTCTGATACCTAAGTATTGATTATTTTATAGATGCAACAAGTTTTTAAATGCCTAATACTACAAATACTACTACTGGCACAACATTTTTGTTGCTATGTATTTTTACAGTTTAGTTTAAATGTTTAGTTATTTTTCAGTGAATCTTTATATTGGGGTTTTTCTTCTTCTTGTAACATTAAGTAGTTTAAGGTGTCGGCGCCTCTGATCCTCTGTCTGTGTGCTTTTAGGAGCCGTGTGTGGGCCGAGCCGTGCCTGCTGGCGTGTGCCGTGAAGAAGCTGGGCGGTAGCGTGGAGCGCTGGTTGGCCGTTGCCGAGCAACTGTTCGGGGCGTACCTGTGGGGCAGGTGAGCTCAGCACGCACGTCACATGACACGGTCGATAAAACACATCAAAGTCAGAATAACGCCGATCAGCTGATTGATCCTCAGGTGCGACATCGTGTTCCTGCCCCCCTCCTTCCCCATCGTCGCCATGGAGAACCCGTGCCTCACCTTCATCATCGCCTCCATCCTGGAGAGCAGCGAGTTCCTCCTCATCGACGTCATCCACGAGATCGCTCACGGCTGGTTCGGGAACGCCGTCACCAACGCAACCTGGGAGGAGATGTGGCTCAGCGAGGGGCTGGCCACCTACGCTCAGAGGAGGATCACTACTGAGGCCTATGGTACTAGTACTGCATATAATACTACATGTAATACTACTAATACTACTACTGCGCCCAGTGCAGTATTACCATGGAGGCTTATGGTACTAATACTTCTACTATTCCTACTGAGGCATGTAGTACCATCAACTTCACAGTCAGTACTTTAAGATACACAGTGTAACATTAAACCAGGGGTGTCAAACATATGGCCCGCGGGCCAGAACGGGCCACCAGAGGGTCCAAACCGGCCCGCTGGAAACTTTACAAAGTGTGAAAACTGCAGAAAAGTAAATTCAGTGTTTCAGATGTTTCCTGTCAGACTGACCTGATCCTGAAGCAGCCTGAGATGAGTCTGTGATCATATTTCAAACAT
>NC_070583.1:38663494-38670994 GCF_027409825.1 Scomber japonicus | reverse complement strand
GTTCCTGAACGCCTCTCTACAGAAGACTCAAATAAACACTTGAACTTAAACGCAGCATCTTGTTTGTTTTCTTTATTTAAATAAAATAATAAATGTTTTATTTCCTCAAACACTCGAGTCATAGTTCTGCTTTTACTTTGAAAAATGATTCAGTGAAAAGCGGAAATGACACGACGGTTTGTCGAAAGATAAAAGGGAGGTGGTGTGAAATGGCCTTCAAAATAAAAGTAGGAAAGCGCAGATGAGAAGAAATCAAATGTAACCCTGCAGAGCTGAGTCAGCATGACGCAGGAATCCAGCCAGTGACTCAAAGACAGCAGAATAAATAAATACATAAATAAAATGTATAATTACAAAGCAAAATACATCAAATTAGGACTATATGTGGTATATTTGTGATAGATAATATATTTTATACTTGGTTCAAACTGACTATTAAAAGAAGCTTCATAATAAAAGCTCTTTATTGTTCATAGAGTTTTGTTAATTGTAAAACAACAAAAACTATTTCTATTATTAGAAATAAACTTTATCATCTTAATTTGACATATTTTTGCTTTTTAATGAATCATAAGGTTATTTCCACCTCTAAAAAATAAAATAAAATATACAAACACTGTTTTAATATAAACAATCAGGCTTAAAATGATGAAAATGTAGTTTTTACAATTTAATTACACAAAAAACAAAAACAGTTTTATTATAAAAATTATGCCTTTGATTTATGCTTACTCCTTTTATTTGATTTGCTATCTATCTATCTATCTGTCTCTCTCTCTCTCCCTCTCTCTCTCTCTCTCTCTCTCTCTCTCTCTCTCTCTCTCTCTCTCTCTCTCTCTATCTATCTGAGCATTTTTATTTCCGCTACTATAAATCCGCTCTTATTTTGAAGGGAGGCCAAACAGGAGGTGGTGCATCTTATTTTGTAGAGGTGTGACGGTGTCGCGTCCGGAGGAGACTGAGGAGCATCACACAGCTGGACCGACACATCTGGACCCGCATCAGACACACGCACACACAGCTGGACCGGCGCGTGAGACAGGTGGACAGGCACGCGCCCAGGCGAGCCAGAGGACAGACAGGTGGACAGGCACGCGCCCAGGTGAGCCAGAGGACAGGTGTCTCCTCTCCATCCCTCCATCATGTCTGAGGAGACCCGGGTCATCTACTACCTGGAGGACCAGGAGACCCCCTACCTGATCCGGGTCGGCGTGCCCGCGCAGCGCGTCACCCTGCTGGACTTTAAGCTCGCGCTGAACAAACAGAACCTCAAATTCTTCTTCAAGTCCGAGGACGCGGACTTCGGGTGAGTCACGTGACCACAGACTCATTTTTTTAAATTCAATTTTTTCTAATTATGTCGTCATCAGACAGACAGACAGGCACGTGCGTTACAAACCGGAGGAGCCTCGCGAGAGGGGAGGGGGGGTGGGGGGTGGGGGGGGGTAAAAACAACAACAACAATAATAATATTAATAATCAAATAAAAGCCATACAGGAAGTATCCACAAATTATATCAACATAAAAATAAAATACATAACAGCTTAATACATTATAATATAATATAATAAATGTTTCCATGGTTACAGTTTTTACATATATGAAGGATCAGTGTCATGTTGGACGTTAAAATGTTGTAAAGTCATTTATTATGTGATTGATGAATATTTAAATATTTAAATCTATGAAAGTTAAAAATATAAATATATTTATTAAACTTATGAAGCTTTTATTCTGAAATCAAATGTTACACGTCATATATTATCAGTGCCTTTTATTATGAATCTATAAAAGTCATTGATTATTAAATGTAATGTTTTACACACTACAAGTCAAAGCTGATCTTTTAAACACAATGTTTTATTTATTTATGTATTTATTATAATAGTTTCTGTCTGAAACGAGACATTTATAATAAATAATAAATCAATATAAACTAGTGTCCCACATTAGAAAACGCTTCAAGCAACATTAATAATAAAGATGTTTTCTTTCTGATTTAATAAGAAAACTTTATTAAAACAATCATATTTATATTTGAGTCTTTGTAGCAGATGGTTTCGGGTTTGATGGATTTACTGATCTGGGTCAGTTCAGAAATACTTTACTTTATATAAAACAGCTTTGTGATGCTCAGCTTCTCATTTCTATAATAAACTCACCATATGTTCTCTGGGTTTGTTCCATTCAAACATGAAAAAAACACATATGAAGGAAAATATTTAATAAAAACATTTGTTCTAGAAACACAATAAACTGCTATGTTAATAAATATTATAAGTTATATTATGATTATTGAGTTTTATTATAACCATGACATCAGTTAAACAAACACCAACAAGATTAATAATAAAACTATAATGTAGAATAAATATAAAGCAGAACTGTTTATGAGACAAAACACTTTAAAATATAAATGTGTGTTTTAAATGAAGTCATTATTAGTATAAGTCCACTTAAACACACTGTAGCTGATCACATATTTAATATCTATCATTCTTTTGTGGTTACACCATTTGAAATGTTCAGGAGCATTCAGTCTTTTGGTATAAAATGAAGGAAGGAAGGACGGAAATATGGAAGGAAGGAAGTAAGGAAGGACAGATGGAAGGAAAGAAGGAAAAGAAGACAGGAACGAAAGATGTAGGGATGGAAGGAAGGAAGGAAAGAAGGAAGGACAGATGGAAGGAAGGAAGGAAGGAAAGAAGGAAGGAAGGAAGGAAAGTGGGCCGGATTGGACCCTTTGGCGGGCCAGTTCTAGTCCACAAGCCACATGTTGGACCTCCCTGGGTTACACAATTTGACATTTTGTGGTTACACAATTTGACATTTTGTGGTTACACCATTTGACATTTTGTGGTTACACCATTTGACATTTTCAGGAGCATTCAGTCTTTTGGTATAAAATGGGTCAAATGTCATTTCAAATCTCTCTTATTGATCTTTTTGTAATATATTGATTATATTGAACTGGGTGTAACCTCCATGCTGTCTTGCTGCGGAGTTCAGTCTGAATTCAGTCCCTTCCTTCCTTCCTCCCTTCCTTCCTCCCTTCCTTCCTTTATTCCTTCCTTTCTTTCCTCCCTCCTTTCCTTCCTTCCTTCCTTCCTTCCTTCCTTCCTTCCTTCCTTAATATATTGATTATATTGAACTGGGCGTAACCTCCATGATGTCTTGCTGCGGAGTTCAGTCTGAATTCAGTCCCTTCCTTCCTTCCTCCCTTCCTTCCTTCCTTCCTTCCTTCCTTCCTTCCTTCCTTCCTTCCTCCTTTCCTTCCTTCCTTCCTTCCTTCCCTCTTTCCCTCTTTCCTTCCCTCTTCCTCCCTTCCATCCTTCCATCCATACTTCCTTCCCTCTTCCTCCCTTCCATCCATACTTCCTTCCTCCTTTCCTCCTCCCTTCCATTCTTCCTCCCTCCTTTCCTTCCCCCTTTCCTCCCTTCCTTCCTTCTTTCCTTCCTTGACTGAAGGACAACAGGAGGGTTAATATATTGATTATATTGAACTGGTCGTAACCTCCATGATGTCTTGCTGCGGAGTTCAGTCTGAATTCAGTCCCTTCCTTCCTTCCTTCCTTCCTTCCTTCCTTCCTTCCTTCCTTCCTTCCTTCCTTCCTTCCTTCCTTCCTTCCTTCCTTCCTCCTTTCCTTCCTTCCTTCCTTCCTTCCCTCTTTCCCTCTTTCCTTCCCTCTTCCTCCCTTCCATCCTTCCATCCATACTTCCTTCCCTCTTCCTCCCTTCCATCCATACTTCCTTCCTCCTTTCCTCCTCCCTTCCATTCTTCCTCCCTCCTTTCCTTCCCCCTTTCCTCCCTTCCTTCCTTCTTTCCTTCCTTGACTGAAGGACAACAGGAGGGTTAATATATTGATTATATTGAAGTGGTCGTAACCTCCATGATGTCTTGCTGCGGAGTTCAGTCTGAATTTAAACCTGATGCTGCTTTTAAATCTAGTTTTAATATATTTATAAATTCATTTATTTTTTCTTCTCTGGTTTATCATCCGGGTTTAAATGTTTGGTCTGAGGATCGGGGATCATGTGACCTCATACATGTGTTGATGTGTAATCTGGGATCAGATCAGCTGACAGATTTATGTTCAGAGACACAACCCACCAATCTGTCACATGCTGCTCAGATGCTAACAGTTTCCCTCCGCTTCCAGTCTTTGTGCTAAGCTAGGCTAACGGACGGATGTTACAAACAGAGATCAATACTGCAGAGGATGAGTGTGATTACTGAGAGGAAGATCTGATGATAGAGACAACACACACACACACACACACAGATACACACTCACACACTCACACACACACTCACACACACACACACACACACACACACACACACACACACACACACACAGAGAGAGAGCAGCAGATTTCCTCAGACTGAATATTAAAGAGCTTTTGGTTTCAGCAGATACAGTCTGTTATATAATCTGTGTGTGTGTGTGTGTGTGTGTGTGTGTGTGTGTGTGTGTGTGTGTGTGTGTGTGTGTCTGTCTGTCTGTGTGTGTGTGTGTGTGTGTGTGTGTTGGGGATTATATAAAAGCATCTGACATACTTAGACGCACACAAACACAACAAACACAGCTGCAGTTCTCAGCTTGTAAAAATATACTGCAGAAGTTATAAATAAATACAAAAGAAATAAAAATAGAAAATCACAGACTGTGTGTGTGTGTGTGTGTGTGTGTGTGTGTGTGTGTGTGTGTGTGTGTGTGTGGATATGACAGATGACTTGTCTCTTTGTCTCGTTGGACTTAAAATGATTCACAGTATTTAAAAACACAGATTAGAGAGAATGACTTTATTTCAAACACATTTTTATTGTGATGCATCAGAATAATAATATAAATATGAATATAATGCAGAGTCAGTCAGGATAGTAATATGTGAGTCGGTTGTTTTATTATTATAAGTGAGATCATGAAGCAAAGCTATGAATACTATATTTACTCTATGCTTAATAATATTTCATAAAGCAAACTGCAGTGTGAGTCAACATGAAATAAATCCTCTCATTCTCCTCAAGCTACAAAAACACATTTGCAACAGTTTTTACCAAAAGTCAGACTGAATGCTCCTGAAAATGTCAAATGGTGTAACCACAAAAGAATGATGAATATTATATATTTTATCACCTACAGTGTATTTAAGGGGACTTATACTGTTTAACTGATGTCATGATTATAATAAAATCAATAATCATAATATAACTTATAATATTTATTAACATAGCAGTTCATTGTGTTTCTAGAACAAATATTTTTTATTAAATGTTTTGCTTCATATTAGTTTTAATGGAACAAACCCAGAGAACATATGGTGAGTTTATTATAGAAATGAGAAGCGTGTATTTTATAATATTTTATCCACCTAGACAGAAAGAAAGAAAGAAAGAAAGAAAGTGAAGGAAGGAAGGAAGGAAGGAAGGAAAGCAAAGAGAAAGAGAAAGATCAGAGGCAGAGTAAGACAGGTCTTGGTCATAGTAGGATTCGTAATTTAGTGTCCTTGCTTGGCTGATCCTGGTGTTAACACCTGTGGATCCTTTTCCATTACTATAGTTCCTCCTCAACGTGAGCGGGGTCGTCATAGCAACGCTGCGTTAAACCATGGAGGACATGGAGGTGATGGTGTACCTGCTGCTGTATGTGTCTTTCCTCACACACAAAGCAAAGAGAAGAGAAACCGAATCTCTGTAACACTGTTGTTGGGATTTAAAAATGGCGGCTTTGATTCTTGTGTGGGACAGCGACCCCACAGAACCCTTCCTTCCTTCCCTACAGCCTCTCATCCTTCCTTCCTTCCATCCTTCCATCTTTCCTCCCTCCCTTTCTTCCTTATTTCCATCCTTCCTTCCTTCATTCCTTCCTCCCTACCATCTTTGCTCCCTCTCTTCCTTCCTTCTTGTCCTATTTTCCTTCATTCCTTCCTCCCTACCATCTTTCCTCCCTCCCTTCCTTCCTTCTTGTCTTATTTTCCTTTCTTCCGTCTTTACAACTACGTCGCGCTCATGACTCTTCCAGTGACTCTCTGACCAATCAGTGGCCGGCTGTCTGATGACGTCACATTTAGTATCGGCTCGGCTCGCTTGGAGCCTCAGCAGAGCAGAGACTAAACAAGGTGCCAGCGTTAAAGGAGACTAGTGCAGAATCTGTCTTCACTATAAACTCTGGACCATCAGGCCGATCGCTCGTTTCAGTTTGAGACCTTGCAGACGGTCCAGAGTCTCCTGGTCTAACTCTGGTCCTTATAGTCTAACTCTGGTCCTTATAGTGTAACTCTGGTCCTTATAGTCTAACTCTGGTCCTTATAGTCTAACTCTGGTCCTTATAGTGTAACTCTGGTCCTTATAGTGTAACTCTGGTCCTTATAGTCTAACTCTGGTCCTTATAGTGTAACTCTGGTCCTTATAGTCTAACTCTGGTCCTTATAGTGTAACTCTGGTCCTTGGAGTCTAACTCTGGTCCTTATAGTCTAACTCTGGTCCTTATAGTCTAACTCTGGTCCTTATAGTGTAACTCTGGTCCTTATAGTCTAACTCTGGTCCTTATAGTCTAACTCTGGTCCTTATAGTGTAACTCTGGTCCTTATAGTGTAACTCTGGTCCTTATAGTCTAACTCTGGTCCTTGGAGTCTAACTCTGGTCCTTATAGTGTAACTCTGGTCCTTATAGTCTAACTCTGGTCCTTATAGTGTAACTCTGGTCCTTATAGTCTAACTCTGGTCCTTGGAGTCTAACTCTGGTCCTTATAGTCTAACTCTGGTCCTTATAGTCTAACTCTGGTCCTTGTAGTCTAACTCTGGTCCTTGTAGTCTAACTCTGGTCCTTGTAGTCTAACTCTGGTCCTTATAGTCTAACTCTGGTCCTTATAGTCTAACTCTGGTCCTTATAGTGTAACTCTGGTCCTTATAGTCTAACTCTGGTCCTTATAGTCTAACTCTGGTCCTTATAGTGTAACTCTGGTCCTTATAGTGTAACTCTGGTCCTTATAGTCTAACTCTGGTCCTTGGAGTCTAACTCTGGTCCTTATAGTGTAACTCTGGTCCTTATAGTCTAACTCTGGTCCTTATAGTGTAACTCTGGTCCTTATAGTCTAACTCTGGTCCTTGGAGTCTAACTCTGGTCCTTATAGTCTAACTCTGGTCCTTATAGTCTAACTCTGGTCCTTGTAGTCTAACTCTGGTCCTTGTAGTGTAACTCTGGTCCTTGTAGTGTAACTCTGGTCCTTGTAGTCTAACTCTGGTCCTTATAGTGTAACTCTGGTCCTTATAGTGTAACTCTGGTCCTTGTAGTCTAACTCTGGTCCTTATAGTGTAACTCTGGTCCTTATAGTGTAACTCTGGTCCTTGTAGTGTAACTCTGGTCCTTGTAGTCTAACTCTGGTCCTTGTAGTCTAACTCTGGTCCTTGTAGTCTAACTCTGGTCCTTATAGTGTAACTCTGGTCCTTATGGTCTAACTCTGGTCCTTATAGTGTAACTCTGGTCCTTATAGTGT
>NC_070583.1:38650994-38653494 GCF_027409825.1 Scomber japonicus | reverse complement strand
GAGTTTCAACTCCCACCTCCGGGAGAGCTTCGACCATGTACCGGGAGAGGCGGGGGACATTCAGTCCGAGTGGGCCATGTTCCGTGTCTCCATTGTTAAGGCGGCTGACCGGAGCTGTGGCCGCAAGGTGGTCGGTGCCTGTCGGGGCGGCAATCCCCGAACCCGCTGGTGAGGGATGCCGCCAAGCTGAAGAAGGAGTCCTATAGGGCCTTTTTTGGCCTGTAGGACTCCGGAGGCAGCAGACAGGTACCGGCAGGCCATGCGGAGTGCAGCTAAGGCGTTTGCTGAGGCAAAAACCCGGACATGGGAGGACTTCGGTGAGGCCATGGAAAACGACTTCCGGACGGCTTTGAAGAAGTTCTGGACCACCATCCGGCGTCTCAGGAGGGGGAAGCAGTGCATCGTCAACACTGTGTACGGTGGGGACGGTGTGCTGCTGACCTAGACTCGGGACGTTGTGGATCGGTGGAAGGAATACTTCGAAGACCTCCTCAATCCCACCGACACGCCTTCCGGTAAGGAAGCAGGGCCTGGGGACCCAGGTGTGGGCTCTCCGATCTCTGGGGCGGAGGTCGCCGAGGTGGTTAAAAAGCTCCTCGGTGGGAGGGCCCCGGGGGCGGATGAGATTCGCCCTGAGTTCCTCAAGGCCCTGGATGTTGTGGGGCTGTCATGGTTGACATGACTCTGCAGCATCGCGTGGACATCCAGGTCCTAACCCAGCGCCTCTGGATTGGCAGACTGGGGTGGTGGTCCCTCTTTTTAAGAAGGGGGAGCGGAGGGTGTGTTCCAACTACAGGGGGATGGTAAGGTCTATTCGGGGGTGCTGGAGAGGAGGGTCTGTCGGTTAGTCGAACCTCGGATTCAGGAGGAGCAGTGTGGTTTTCGTCCAGGCCGTGGAACTGTGGACCAGCTCTATACCCTCTGCAGGATCCTTGAGGGTGCATGGGAGTTTGCCCAACCAGTCCACATGTGTTTTGTGGACTCGTGTCCCTTGGGGAGTCCTGTGAGGGGTTCTCCGAGAGTACGGGGTACCGGATCCCTGATACGGGCCGTCCGTTCCCTGTATGACCGGTGTCAGAGCTTGGTCCGCATTGCTGGATAAGTCAGACTTGTTTCCAGTGAGGGTTGGACTCCGCCAGGGCTGCCCTTTGTCACCAATCCTGTTCATAATCTTTATGGACAGGATTTCTAGGTGCAGCCAGGGTGTGGAGGGGGTTCCAGTTTGGTGACCTCAGGATTGGGTCACTGCTTTTTGCGGATAATGTGGTCCTGTTGGCTTCATCAGACCATGACCTCCAACTCTCACTGGATCGGTTTGCAGCCGAGTGTGAAGCGGCCGGGATGAGAATCAGCACCTCCAAATCCGAGTCCATGGTCCTCAACCGGAAAAGGGTGGAGTGCACTCTTCGGGTCGGGGATGAGATTCTGCCTCAAGTGGAGGAGTTCAAGTACCTCGGGGTCTTGTTCACGAGTGAGGGAAGGATGGAGCGTGAGACCGACAGGCGGATCGGTGCAGCGTCTGCAGTAATGCGGACTCTGCACAGATCCGTCGTGGTGGAGAGAGAGCTGAGCCGAAAGACGAAGCTCTTGATTTACCAGCCGATCTTCGTTCCTACCCTCACCTCTGGTCATGAGCTTTGGGTAGTGACCGAAAGAACAAGATCGCGGGTACAAGCGGCCGAAATGAGTTTCCTCCGTAGGCTGGCTGGGCTCTCCCTTAGAGATAGGGTGAGAAGCTCAGTTATCCGGAGGGAGCTCGTCAGGATGCCTCCCGGATGCCTCCCTGGTGAGGTGTTCAGGGCCCGTCCCACCGGTAGGAGACCCAGGACACGCTGGAGAGACTATGTCTCTCGGCTGGCCTGGGAACGCCTCGGGATCCCCTAGGAACCAGTCTCAGCAGTAGTATGTATGTGTACCTCTGCAGGTGAATGACATCAACTTTGAGAACATGAGCAACGACGATGCTGTTAGAGTCCTGAGAGAGATCGTCCACAAACCTGGGTGAGATTTACTATACTACTAATACTAATACTTACACTACTACTACTAAACGATGGTTGAAACCTTTCAAATGTGAAGTGTAGGAAGTCTTTTGTGGAGTTGCAGCTGTTGAAGCTGTTGTAATGATTCATCCTCCTCAGATAAACCTGGAGGAACTCTGATCCATGATGAAGGTGATGAATCCTTCTGGGGAATTATTCCTGCTGCTAATGCTACTGACTCCTCTCTACCTGTCTGTCTGTCTGTCTCTCTACCTGTCTGTCTGTCTCTCTCTCTCTCTCTGTCTGTCTCTCTACCTGTCTGTCTCTGTCTGTCTCTCTGTCTACCTGTCTATCTCGCTCTCTGCCCGTCTGTCTGCAGTCCGGTGACGTTGACGGTGGCTAAGTGTTGGGATCCGAACCCTCGTGGTTGCTTCACTCTGCCCAGAAGTGAGAAACCTTTAAATCTGATTTTATATCATTTAACTGTGAACACAGTCAGTTTTGTTAATAAACCGTCC